>NW_019397507.1:145224-163384 GCF_000591075.1 Eurytemora carolleeae | reverse complement strand
ATTATAAAGTTTATTTAACAGCTTTAAAAAATTCGAAATTGAAATGGATAGTCTAGGGAACATACTGTATTAATATACTCTACTGCATATAATTTGTAAACATTTACGTGATTTGTACACTTTGAACTCCCTTTCAGGCTGAAAGGGACTGAAAAAATTCATACCGAGAATTTTCTAAATTCCCCTCTAATATATATTCTATTCTCTTTGTCGATACCCTTAGATAAAGAAAAAAACATTTTTCCGGAGTTCCAGATTTGGTCTTTTCCGGAGTTTGTTTTGTCAGCAGTTTGTTCTTTCCGGAGATGGTCTTTTCCTGAGTTATATTTCTGGAATTTGTCACGGCTCCACTGAACAGGACAAACATTTAATAAAAGTTTCAATTAAATATGAGTTTTCGTGTACTTATTTTAAACAAAGAAAGAAGTAACAATCTAGCTTTATAAATTTGATTATGAAAATTGATTAATTAATAATTTCATATTTTTTGCATAAACAATATCCCACTCCCTTTCCTTTTCCAAATCACTGCACCCCCCTCTCTAAAATAAAAGCCTCCCTGAATTCTCTTATTTACATGGTTTTTCCTTTTTACTTATTTATATGGTCTTCCATTTTTATTAGAATAGTTTTATTTGTAAACTAAAAAATTATCTAGTTTAAAGTTTGATTAAATCTAACTAAATATACAATGTTCTTAATGCATTGTCATTATTTCTTTCCATTAATTTTCATGTCCAAAAAAAGGCGCTGGAACAAACTCTGGAAATACAAAATCCGGAAACAGAATCTGCGGAGATACAAAACAAAGTAAAAAATCCTGAAGGGACAAACTCCGGAATTTGTCCTCCAGTCTAAAGTTCCCCCTGCTCCGGGCGGGCTGGAAAACCTAACAGTAAAGATTAAAGAATCCTTGAACCGCGAAGATTTAAGCCACATATTTGTGTTATTCTTTCACAAATTGATGATCAAGATATTTTTAAGACATTTTTTTCATCGGAATTTGAACAATTTGATCAATTCCGTTAAAGAGAAATATCTAAAATATCTGGAGGATAATCCGCGAAATAATAGAGTTTTAAACTCAATCCACATCTAGTACAATTAAAACAGGAGTTCAATTACCTATGGGACTTACTCACCATGTACATCTCCAGGTTTTGCACCAAAGAATCCAAAAACGACCTATTTTGTATTAATTTAAGAAATTTCTAATTTACATATATAACGTAATAGAAAATTTTATATAATGTTTTTGTGTTTCTTGTACTTTTACCGAAACTGTCCACAGTAGCACAGTAAACTTCAAAAAAGCGCTGTATGCATAGTTTTAAATCGTCATATCGAGAAAGTCAAACATTATTGCAGGGTAGGCCATTTCTCATTAATTAATCACTTAATTTTCAGGATTGAAGACATATTTTTGTGTTTTCAAACCTTCAGATGAAAAACCACCATGATTACTGGGCAACAAGGACAGATAGATAGATATATTCATAAATAGATATATATATATTCATAAATATAAATATTCATAGAAAGATAGATATATTCATAGATAGATAGATATATTCATAGATAGATAGATAAAATCATAGATAGATAGATATAATCATAGATAGATATATAGTAAGGTATTCGAGTAGACAGAAGAATGCAAAAACTAGGCAAATTTCAGAGATACAGAAATAATATGTCATTATCATTGCTATAGTTGTAAAAAGTTGGCGCGGTAGTGACTTGGAAACCAGCAAAACAGTTTGTTGTATTCCTTGTTTTTCTCTCTTCTTTGTTTTATCGCTTGCTAGTGTCATTGTTGGTTTGTATCGATTTTTTTTTGTTTAATTAAATATTTGCTTTCTTGTTTTTTTTTAAATTTCTTGCTTATTTGTTTTCCTGTTTGTTTAATGTCTTGCTTGTTTGTTTTCCTGTTTGTTCAATGTATTGCTTATTTGTTTTCTTGTTTGTTCAATGTATTACTTGTTTGTTTTCTTGTTTGTTAAATGTCTTGCTTGTTTGTTTTCTTGTTTGTTAAATGTCTTGCTTTGTTTGTTCAATGTATTACTTGTTTGTTTTCTTGTTTGTTCAATGTATTACTTGTTTGTTTTCTTGTTTGTTCAATGTATCACTTGTTTGTTTTCTTGTTTGTTAAATGTCTTGCTTGTTTGTTTTCTTGTTTTTTCAATGTATTACTTGTTTGTTTTCTTGTTTGTTAAATGTCTTGCTTGTTTGTTTTCTTGTTTGTATAATGTATTGCTTGTGTATTGCTTGTTTGTTCAATATATTGCTTATATGTTTTCTTGTTAGTTCAATGTATTGCTTGTTTGTTTTCCTGTTTGTTCAATGTATTACTTGTTTGTTTTATTGTTTGTTAAATGTCTTGCTTGTTTGTTTTCTTGTTTGTTTAATGTATTGCTTGTTTGTTTTCCTGTTTGTTCAATGTATTGCTTCTTTGTTTTCTTGTTTGTAAATTTTTGTTTGAACGATCAATTTGGGCCTTTTCTGATGCTGAGTACGTATTTTCTGATAACCTTTTCTGATGCTGAGTACGTAATGTCTGATAACCTTTCTGATGCTAAGTACGTATTGTAGTTAAATATATTGATAACATATTAATTTAAAAATCCTAAGATCCCTGCAATATTATGCCAAAAATTGAGATTCTTTGTATTGGTTTAAAATTTGATTTCTTCAAGATACTTTGTCGTAATTTTAGAGCAGTGTGGATTCCAATAATCATATTTTTGTTGTTGCCTTGATGCTTTGTTATACATCTGCCTTGTTTATCTTTTTATGCATCCTAATCTCTACTATATAAATAGCGTATAACATATATATATATATATATATAAACATGATCAAAATAATTAATATGGACACAAACCACAACATTTCAAATGATCAGGGGTTAACATTAACAGTAATTTAAACTATCTTTTATTTCTGAACACATTTTTAGATTTTTGTAAAATAAATACTGAAAATTTTCAGTGTGGAAAAATATGTAGAGTATACATATCCCCGTATAGAAGAATCATTAGGACAAAACAACGATACAATCTTGGATCGTTTGTAACTTTAATTATTCAAAACTTGGGGCTAATTATATCAGTCATTTATACTCATTTAAACATGTAAATAAACCAGTACTTTTATACTCATTTTAACATGTAAACAAACCAGTACTTTTATACTCATTTAAACATGTAAATAAACCAGTACTTTTATACTCATTTAAACATGTAAATAAACAAGTACTTTTATTCACATTTTAACATGTAAACAAACCAGTACATTTATGCACATTTTAATATGTAAACAAAACCAATAAATAATTGACTATAAACATTTATAAATTAAAAAAATGACAAGTTTGCCTATTTTCATCCAATTCGAAATTGTTAGTAATGCACACATTACATTTCTGATCTTTTACTCTTTTAATATCCTTTCTGTAAATTTACTTCCTCCTCCTCCCCCCCCAATCACATCCTGCTCCCCTTCTCCCTTCCCTCCCTTTCCCCTCCCTCAATAGTTGGTTGCTTACTCGCATTTCTGTTTGTTATCTGATTTAGATTGTGTGTTGGGACAAATTCTTATAGATCTTTGAAATCTATCTACCTTCATCTATTCTACTATTAATCTATCTATCTATCCCTCTGTCTATCGATCTATCTGTCTAGGGATGTGGCCTAACAAACAGAATAAAATTAATTATGGTCGGACCGCGATATATTCTAAATATTTTTAAATATTTCGACTTTAATCTAATGTTTTTCATCTCTATGTATTTGTCAAACAAAACTTTAATGGTTGGGCCGGAAATGTACAATTATTACATACGCAGATCGTCTCTAAAGGATAAATACTGCGCAGCACTTTTTCAATTGTTAATGAACAAGGTCAAACTTATGCAACAAAATTATTGGTACGACTTTGCGACCTCATAACTTCTCTAGTTTTCTTTGACATTCATTAAGTGAGAAAATCAAATTTGTTTAATAAACCAAGAAAATCCAGATAAAAATAAGCACGAAATAATTAAGATTTCAGGCAAATTATAATAATCGTCAAATTGTTAACAAAAAATAAGAACATTTTACATGTATTGAAAAATACACATTTTTAATCATTACACGATATAGACTTGTTAACAAGAGTGTAGAGGGTGGATATGTTTATTGTATATTTTTATTTTTTTCTTGTTTCTTGGTTTGCTTGAACCCAATAAACGTGAAAACGACTAGAATGATCTTGGTTTGCTTGAACCCAATAAACGTGAGAACGACTAGAATAATCTTGGTTTGCTTGAACCCAATAAACGCGAAAACGACTAGAATAATCTTGGTTTGCTTGAACCCAATAAACGTGAAAACGACTAGAATAATCTTGGTTTGCTTGAACCCAAAAAACGTGAAAACGACTAGAAAGATCGGTCCATATAATTATGTGAGTCTGAAATAACCAGCTAAGGAAAGGTTCATGGCTTGTCAGAAGTCATCAAAATAATTTCTCATTGATAAATTTATGTTAAATGACGAAATATGAAAGAGAGGTGCAAAGAGCCCAGCATAGTAAATATATGTAAGTAAGGGTTGAATAATTGGACTAGTGTAGTTACTTTGTAGTAGTTAACGCTATCGAGTTGTGAAGTGGGTGGGGGTGGGGTGGCCGGTGGGGGTATATTTGACACATTGGGTGGTCCGGACTTCCCCTTTTGCCCATCCATACATACACCAAGCTGAAAACTATTAGTCAAAAGCTCAAATATACAAACCTTCCAAATACATAGATAGAAAGATAGATGGATAGATGAATATATATGAATGTTACCTAAAATCTTGAGGAGTATAAGCAGGCACCAGGGTGTTGGAAGCTATAGAGGTACAGGAAGAGAAAGTAGAAGAGGAACGGATAAAGAAAAAGAGATCTAAAGTGAAGGTTGAGAGGAGAGTAGATCTGAAGAAGAGAGATGTGAGGGGGGGGGGTAGGAGGGGACATTAACAAAGACGAACCTGCTTAAGTAGGTGGGAGTAAGATATCATGAAAGATGCAAAGAAGGCTTATAAAAAAATTCTACACCCTCCCCCCTTTTCTCAATACTTCTCTACATACACTTTTCTCCCTTCTTCCTTCTCCCCTCCCACAGTACCAACCCTTTTCCACCATCTTTACTCTTCTCCCCTCCCACAGTACTAACCCTTTTCCACCATCTTTACTCTTTTCCCCTCCCACAGTACTAACCCTTTTCCACCATCTTTACTCTTCTCCCTTCCCACAGTACTAACCCTTTTCCACCATCTTTATTCTTCTCCTCTCCCACTGTACCAACCCTTTTCCACCATCTTTACTCTTCTCCCCTCCCACAGTACTAACCCTTTTCCACCATCTTTACTCTTCTCCACTCCCACAGTTTTAACCCTTTTCCACCATCTTTATTCTTCTCCACTCCCACAGTACTAACCCTTTTCCACCATCTTTAATCTTCTCCACTCACACGGTACCAACCCTTTTCCACCATCTTTATTCTTCTCCACTCCCACAGTACTAACCCTTTTCCACCATCTTTACTCTTCTCCACTCCCACAGTACTAACCCTTTTCCACCATCTTTATTCTTCTCCACTCCCACTGTACCAACCCTTTTCCACCATCTTTATTCTTCTCCCCTCCCACAGTACCAACCCTTTTCCACCATCCTTACTCTTCTCCCCTCCCACAGTACCAACCCTTTTCCACCATCTTTATTCTTCTCCTCTCCCACAGCACCAACCCTTTTCCACCATCTTTATTCTTCTCCCCTCCACTGTACCAACCCTTTTCCACCATCTTTATTCTTCTCCCCTCCCACAGTACCAACCCTTTTCCACCATCTTTATTCTTCTCCCCTCCCACAGTACCAACCCTTTTCCACCATCTTTATTCTTCTCCCTCCCTTTTCCTGACCCCCCCCCTTAATGCCCCCTTTATGATAGTTTACCCTGTATGCACTGGTAAGATATGGTTCCAGGCTGCCGGGGAAACAAGGGGGGGCGGGTACAAAGGGATGACAAGGGGGGGGATGATTTTTTATCAAGATATTCCGACCCAGTAATCTTGTTTTTCATGAGATTACACAACAGTATAAAGATTACACAGGATACAGAGATTAAAGATTTGACAATAATTTTCCAGTATCTTCCCACACCTATAGAGTATAGACCAATCAACCAACCTATATCTTCCCACACCTATAGAATATAGACCCATCAACCAACCAGTATCTTCCCACACCTATAGAGTATAGACCAACCAACCAACCAACCAACCAACCAACCAATCAACCAGTATCTTCCCACACTTATAGAGTATAGACCAATCAACCAACCAACCAACCAACCAACCAGTATCTTCACTTATAGAGTATAGAACAATCAACCAACAAACCAACCAACCAAACCTGTATCTTCCCACACCTATAGAGTATAGACCAATCAACCAACCAACCAACCAACCAACCAGTATCTTCCCACACCTATAGAGTATAGACCAATCAACCAACCAACCAACCAACCAACCAGTATCTTCCCACACCTATAGAGTATAGACCAATCAACCAACCAACCAACCAACCAACCAGTATCTTCTCACACTTATAGAGTATGGACCAATCAACCAACCAACCAAACCTGTATCTTCCCACACACAAACCAGAGACCGGATTTAATGAATTTGAGCTATGTCGCCAAAACACCAACTGCCGGTTCAAAATTGACCCGCCGATTCAAAGTTAAAAAAGTCAGGAAGGATTTGAATCAGTGATTCAATGAACCTGTGGTAAGCAGTTCAGTGACTCCTCAAAGGATTTGAGTTTTTGCCACAAACTCTGATTTTCTGATTCCTATAACTTTGCAACCCGTTTTACAAGACCTTTGATATTTCAAACTATTAATTCTGTTAGATTAAATAGTCTAAGTTTGAAATTTCAAAGGTTTACACCATAAGGTTGCAAAGATATATAGGTTAGAAAATGCGAGTTTGTGGCAAAATCTCAATTCCTTTACTAAATTCTGTCCCAAAATGGACCCAACATTCTTGGTCTCAGATTTTTGTAATTACAAACATAAATACTGAAGTAATTATTATCTTCTATTCCAAAATTAGATCTGAAATATTTTCAATTCAAAACAAATAGTTTCTATCTAGCAAACACCCTAATTATTAAATATTCGAAACCGCGGAATTTATTTACAAATATAAACCAAGCAATTATGATTATGTTAAGAAGAGTTAGGAAGCAAAGGTCAGTTAATTACAAGTATGTAATAATGTAGTTAAAATATATTAATTCAACTAAATACAAGAATAGTTAGGGGAGTTTAACCACAAAGGTGAAGAGAGTAAACCTCTGACAACATGAAATATCAAGGCACTGTCGGCCCTGGATGACATAATGAGGGGAGTGCCAGGGGGTAAGGGTTGTCTGCAAGCATTTTACTTAAACAAACCGTACGGCGTATATTTTATCTAGCTCAATAGCTGTTACACTTTAGTAGTTTTATAGTTACAGGATGATGTATGTTTAGATACAGTTTACTATATCTGTTAAGTTGTCATCAATACCATATTCATACTGTTTTTAACAAGAATTTATTTAAATCTTTAACGAATTAATAATATTTCAAAGAACTCGAGGTGTGTAAATTGACCCAGATGAGGATAATGTGGATGTAGAGGTTGAGAGAGAGTTTGATCTTGAACTTCTTCTTTCTCTTTGCTTCTCATTATCCTCCCAGCCTTCAGTATTCAGTAGATTCATCCTGTAATAGATATAAATAATAGATAATTAAAAATTATTTTACATCCTTACATACTTTTACAATTGGTTTTAACAAATATATTTTTTTTTCGTCTTGTTTAGGCGTTAAATTGATATATATTTGGTTTGGTCTGTAAATAATTAGTCATATTTGGGTTACATTGTGATTTGTGGATGCTTAGTCATAATTGGTCTAGATTGTGGATAATTATACTCTTAGTGTTTGGTTTAGACTTTCTCTAGTACATAATAATGATAAAAAGAAAGGTTTATGTTACCTGTATTCTTGGTACATGACAAGTAAAGCAATCAGTTCTCCCAGCAGAGTTGCAGTACACAGTATGTACATTATGTTTCTATTAGTTTTATCTGTTAAAACCTTAACAATAAAGAAGAGTAAAGTAAGAAAATATATTATTTTGTTTGTAAATAAAGTTAAATGAATTGAAAACAACTTAATTTTTACCTTATAATCCAATAATGATACTGTAACACAGGAATATATCTGGTTGCATCTAAATATAACAGAGTAATGTTGGATATATGATATTTACCGACGCTTAATCTTGAATTACGATTTTAGCTATTTTTCTAATTTGGATATTGGATATGTTTCTTTTCTTTCTCAGCAAAGCTTTCGTTAATGGAGTTGTTATGAAAACATTTTAAAAGAAATATAATAAAACAATTTAAAACAATAATATCAAAATAATATGCCTCTCAGGCTTCTCTAATAAAACATCTAAAAATCCTTGATAAAATAAAATGAGTAAATCTGAAGCGTATTGTATCCCTTTTATTAAACAATACCTATAACAACATGTCTGGTGCGGTATATAAGGAGTAGGTAGAGAAAAGACAACAAGCAGAACAGTAGTTAAAACAACCAAACAAAACAATAATAGTACTCCAGGTAGAAGTAAAAGAGGCCATCTTAATATACATATTACATTTATTTTATATTACGCTTAGAAATCTAACATTCGCCGCAAACTTTAATTTTATTGTCCGTCTATTTTTCTTTTCTACTTGATGACACAACCCATTAATTGTCCAATCTCTGACTTTTATGATCGAGCAGAATTTGAAATATCAAAGGTCTACTGCAGCAGGTTACAAAGATTTGGGTATAATTAGTTAATCGGGATGATTAATTGCTTTTAAATTAAGGTATGCGTGTGTACACATAGATTCCGCTTATAAAAAGTCTCATTAATTTTTAAGACAGGGTCGACTTTCAAGTGTCGCATCGCCTTGGGGTTTAATTTTACCGCTCTAGCTAATTTATTATTTTCTATAGCCCTGTACATGTACATTTTAGTAGCACTTGTTAGCTTTGGTTTTAAAGAAGTAATTGGCAAAACTCTCATAGATGTTTGTATGAAAGCTTGCAGCCTATAAATGACAGCGTATATCATAATTCTCAGATATGAAGGCTATTAAGAGAGAATAGCTTGTAATATGATTTATATAATCAGATATATGAAGACCGTGGTTATTATAAGTTTTACATTTAAAAGGCAAATGAACAGTAAAAAATTCTAAGGATAATAATATATGTTCTATACTTACTTGATAGTGACGGCAGCCAGGATGAAAAGTCCACATGAGAATGTTAGTATTGAGAGAATATAATCCTAAAAGATATTTAGCATTCTTAATGAAGTAAAACTTCTGAATGAATATTATGGTTTTACAAAAGTTAGATTTCTAAACGTTAAGTCATTAATAAAAATAAAAAAGAATACTCTTAACTGAAGAAAGGAATTGAGTCTTTGTCACTAACTATGATTTTCTAATCTCTTTAACTTTGCAACCCAAAGTCGTAGACCTTAGATGTTTAAACTATGAATTCTGTTAGATGAAAAATCTAAGTTTTAAATATCAAAGGGTTACACCGTCAGATGGAACAAATATAGGCATTAGAAAATCAGAGTTTGTTTCAAAGACTGAATTCCTTTAAAAAATATAATTACACGATGCGACTTTCTCGCTGGGAAGTTGATTTCTTTCGAGAAATGATTTTTGTGCCCGGGAGTGAAATCAATTTAAGTCCAAAGAGATTTCAAAATCTTCAATCGATGGAATCCCATACGAGATCAGGGAGTGATTGGTTTTTATTATCAAAAATGGATCAAATCAAGCAAAAATTTTGATTTTTCACATTTTGAACCCGGCCTCTGCCTAGAATTGATATAATCTCCGGGTACAAACCTCATGTCTTAACGGGTTTAGTCTCATTGTGATTTGTAAGTCATAAATTATGAAAAGTAATAATAAACCAGAAAAATAATAATACCTGTAATTCAGGGGTTCGGTAATACAGATGGTAAAGTATAGATGTCATTCCCCAGGACAACAGAAACACGCTGACCAGCAGAGGGTAGAGACGGGGTCTGTAGGTACACTGTTAAAACGATTACATTTCAAGTTAATTTTACGTACAAAACATTTTTTGAGCCATTTCTTCCCCGTTCAAAATAATACATTTTTTGTTTGCTTTTAATGTTAAATAAAAGTTCCTATATTATCAAAAAGAGATGAAAAAACTTACCATGACCTTAATATAGCAGATACATTTTGAAATAATTTCGTGGATTTTAGAAAATTATTTGGTGGATTTTAAACAAAAATTGCCTTCATTCATTCGCAAATTTGGCTAAACCCGTAAAATTAAACCCAGTATTTAGGTTTAATTATCCAACTTTTTATTTAATAATAGGGTCATAGAAAGATCGTAAACTGTAAACTATAATAGTTCCACTTTTAGAGTGTCAACAATTACCAAGACAAGAATAAGAACAATAAACGAACATGAAAGTAAAAAAGAGAAAGACTCAGTCGACAAAAATCGATTATATCTTACATTTATCTAACATACGGAAAATGTCTACTAAATAAAAATTTTCTTTAACTAAAAAGTTAAATACCCCAAAACAAATCTAGAAATGGAAAATCGTAAAGCTGAATTTACGTAAAAAAAGACGGAGACGACAGCTGGAAACCTCGGCCTAATAGCAGTAGACAGTTTCATAAACAGAGGAAGCAAGATGTCCGATAAACAAGGGTTTGTAAATCAATAGTTAAATGAGTAGTGACACTTTAAAATGGTTCCAAATTATGTCTCATAAACATTGAGCCAAGTGAGCCATAAACCTGGCAAGGTGTAAGAATTATGAACTGCTTAGGTCGGCTTGACAGCTCATCATTAGGCTAAACAATTAGGGGGGGGGGTTAGGGGGGATGCAGTGGGTAAGTTTTGAAAGGTAAACATTAAATGCAGGTATTTGTGTTAATGCTTCAATCTCTTTTTACACAAAAACTTTTCCCCTCAAAGTACTTAGTGCCAAAAATGTAAAAAGTAAAAATAAGAATTAAAGGTTAGCAAAATCAAAAAAAATTTAAACCAAAGAAAAGTGGGAAGGAAAAAAGTAAGGGTAATTTAAAAGAGTTCTAAGATAGGTAGGATTGAATATATGAAAGGGGGTTTGAGAATATAAGTTGGTAGGGGTAAAAAGGAAAAAGGAAAGTGAAAGGGGTAAAATCTAAGAACAAACAAAATCACATTTTTTCACCCCAAAACCTAGATTTTGTATGCGATCTATCTTTACCAATTATGGTGCTTTTACTGCTCCTGCTCTCAATAAGGTAAATTAGCTTAATTCAATTGTGCATGGTGTATGATAAAAAAAATAACAATATAATCAATTTGTATGTAATATTATTTGCTGAAAAAAAGACAATAACATACAGACAGACAGTCAAACCACGCGTCAACTGAAATGTCTCAAGGTTAAGACATTCATGTTTTGAAGTAGACGCTTGAAAAGACAAAATTAATTATTGAAAATTCTTGAATATTTGCAAAAAAGGGCGCACGAATACATTTCTAGAATATTTAGAATTTTTAGAAAATTCTAAATTTAACATGCTGTAGCTTGTCTTGATAAATAGTGACGGGGTCCTCACTTCTTGTTTTTCAATAATTTTTCAATCGTTTATTTTAAATTCAAACTTCTCTTTAACTCCTTTAACTCTTGCTGTACAACTCGTATTTCTCCTATTTTTTTACAACCTACCTAATAAATCTTACCCCCCCTCTCTACTTCTCAACACCCTGGACAAATAGTGCCACCCACCTTCAAACTTCCTACTCCTTACTCCATTCCAAGCATCTTCCCTTCTATTCATCTCCACATCCCTTGGCCCCCGCATTTTCCCCGTCCTGCATTCTAATAATAACATAATAAATAAAATATTTCAACAATTGAATTTTGAAAATTCAACCTCCAACCTTCACCTTACCTTCTATCCCTTCCTTCTCCACCTCTCCTCTCACTTCCCATCCCTCCCTCTCATTTTATCTTACTTTAACATCCCACCCTCAAATCCACCTCCCCTCTCACTTCCCATCCCTCCCTCTAATTTTATCTTATTTTAACATCCCACCCTCAAATCCACCTCTCCTCTCACTTCCCATCCCTCCCTCTAATTTTATCTTACTTTAACATCCCATCCCTCAAATCCACCTTCCCTCTCACTTCCCATCCCTCCCTCTCATTTTATCTTACTTTAACATCCCACCCTCAAATCCCTCTCATTCTCTCTCCCTCCCTATCTTTCTCCTATTTTACTCTATTTTAACTTCCCTTTCTTCCCACCTATCCTCTAACTACCCCCTCCTCCCCCTCCCCTAGTCCTTTAAATGAAGATAGAATGTTAAATAAGTCTAAACGCTCTGGTGAGATGGTTTAAAATGTTTTATATTGCAGGTTGTATATCTTCTATATCTTCTATAGACAACAGTTTGCTTCTCACCGGACGATACAGAACACTAGAAAATAGGGACTTTTAAACCTGCTTCTCACCGGACGATACAGAACACTAGAAAAAAGTAATTCTAAACCAGCTTCTTGCCAGACGATACAGAACACTAGAAAAAGGACTTTTAAACCTCTTTCTCACCGGACGATACAGAACACTAGAAAAAAGGATTTCTAAACCTGCTTTTTACCTTGGATATTTCAATCTAGGAATTCTGTTGGATCAAAGAAATTAAGTTTGAAATATAAAGATTTCAAAGATATAGGGATTAGAACTTTTGAGTATGTTGCAAAGACTCAATTCCTTTCTTTCTTCATTTTCTTTTAATGAAAGAACCCTCAAGTTTCTACAGTAAATGTGCATAGTTCGTATTAACGAATTTAATGTGACAATTGAAAACATTTAAGCAGAAGATTAATTATCTATAAAAAAGAAGAGTTTGGTTCAAATATTGAGTTTATAAATGAAAACAGAGGATTTCCCGTTAATTTTTACCCGAAGCGAGGTTTAAAGACGGAGCATAAAATTGAAAATTACGATGCAGATGAAACTTTTTTAATTTTAGCCGCGTAACCTAGGAAGCAAATATATTTCACTTTTAACATTATTACGGGGACAGGGAGGGAAGGGGAGGGGGTAGAAGGGGGGGGNATATAAGTAAATTAACACTTCTACATATAAGTAAATTAACACTTCTACATATAAGTAAATTAACACTTCTACATGAAGTAAATTAACACTTCTACACATAAGTGAATTAACACTTCTACATATAAGTTAAACATTCTCTTGGTGAATATATCCACATAAAAAATATTTCTGTATGTTTAGACACAAAGCCATGTCTGTGAATATGGAGATATGAAGTCATGTATAGATAAAAAATCAAAGAATGAAAGAAACCCACCATCAGAGAAACAAGAAAATACATAAATATATACAATGTTTCAAAATGTCTGTTAATATACAGATATGTCTGTCAATATCTCTAGATCTAAGAAAGCCGTTGTGTCCTAAATAAACCCGCATTAAAGCCCCTAAACTGGCTTTAAATGCAATTAAACCAGTTGTTCAAGCAAAGCGACGCGCGTTTAAAGCACAGAGGACGCCTCCAGATTGCGCGCTAATCATCTACTTAGATCTTTCAAAATGAGGGCACGCGTTGTTTTAGCATTGTCCTTTATAAATTACCCTTCTAACCCCCGCCCCTTTAACAATATTCTTGCAATCCGCTTTATACTCTATCCTTAAACTCTCTACTCAGCCCTATATCCTAATAGCTATGTTTAAAAATTGCCCCTTCATCCTATTTCTATTTCCTTCCTTACTTTTTTCCATTACATTTACTTCTCCTCTTCATTTCCTTTCTGTCTACTTTCTATCCACGTCCTATACCATTTCCTACTTCTATTCCGTTTCTTTCAGCTACGCCCTCTCATATTTCTGCTAATCTTATCAATCTAAACATCATCTACTCTTTCCCAAAATTTTTAGTATTTGGGCTTTTTTTCAATGACGATAAAACCCTACAAAGTTTGTAAATTCGTTTATCTGTCCTCTTTTATAATAATTTACTCTTCTGGGACTCCTGGAGTTATCTCAAGTTCTCCTTCTAGAATCACGCAACCTCTCTCCGCAAACTGTAAAAATATATTTTCTGGTCGCGTGCTTGCCGCAGGTGCTAGATAAGATTGCAGGGGTTGAAGTGTGGAATTGTCTGTTTCAAGACAGTGTGTGTGTGTGAGTGTTCTTTAGTTTTATATTGTGCGAAAATTTTTTGCTTTTCATCGATGAAAAACGTTCATAGATATATAATTTTAGTGATTTTATTCTGGCTCCATATTCCCTCCCCCCTTTTTTTCAATTTCTGTTGCTCGTCAACAGCTCTTGAATTTAAAATGTTATCTTTCCCTACTTTTTCATTTAAAACAAATTCGCCGAGAAAAAAGTATTCAGAGAAAAAACGAAGAGTTTATATTTAATTGGTAATATTGGGATTGAAGGTGTCAAGTTCCTTTGTCCTTTTCGTTGTTCTAACTTTCCTTTTTCTCCTTCCCATTCCTAGTTCAATTTTCCTGTATTCTGATTTATCAGTTCGGATTTTATTCTAAAAATCAGAACCTCATTAAAACTTTGGCTTTATTGTACTTTAAATGACAATCTGTTAAGATCTATTGGAAAATTTTGAAAATTGATCGATTATTGAATATGGCTGAATTTAAACTTTACTATATTCACTGCTTTCTTGTTCAATATTCATTGCTTTCTTGTTCAATATTCATTGCTTTCTTGTTCAATATTCATTGCTTTCTTGTTCTTAGCTTTTATACAGGGTAACCCACAAAAGATGGTTGTACGGAATTTGTTTAATCCGTTTTTTTGCATTCAGGATTCCTTGTAGGCTAAAACAGGCTTATTTCTTTGCTTAATCATTTAGTAAACCAACAAATTACTCATTTGAATGCTGAAACCAAAACTCAAGCTTCAAATCGTCATATTGCCTTTGTTGGCAACCCTGTAGCTGTTCCTTGTTTTCGTATTCCTAGCTGTTCCTTGTCTTTGTTACCTATTCCTTGTTTCTTCCTTCCTAGATGTCTCTTGTCGTTATTTCCTGTTTCTTTTTTTCTTGTTCCTAGCTATTCCTTGTTTTTCTTCCTTTCCTTGGAACCTACTTTCATGTTTATTATCTATCTATCTTTTATATTTTCATATATACTATCTATCTATCTTTCATACTTTCATGTATATTATCTATCTATCTTTCAAACTTTCATGTATATTATCTATCTTTCACACTTTCATGTATATTATCTATATCTATCTTTCATACTTTCATGTATATTATCTATCTTTCTTTCATACTTTCATTTATATTATCTATCTTTAATTTATATTTTCATGTATATTATCTATCTTTCATTTATATTTTCATGTATTGTATATTATCCATCTTTCATACTTTCATATCTTCTTTGCTTGTGTTTTCTATCTTTATTTTTAAATTTTTAAGTTATGTTTTAAATCTATTCCATCTAGTTACTTTAGTTACTTTCTATACAACCTTGTTTTATCCAAGGAGAAAAGAATATTAGCTCCGTTAAATGTCTCGTAAAGATACGTTAAAACCCCAAAATCTAGGTTTTTAGTTTTCAACTTTTTGTGACAAAAAGATCCCGTGCCCATGTTTAAGTAGTAATTAATAATCTTATAATTAGTTGAGAAAGATAGAAAGATAGATAATTACTGGGTCTGTTTAGATCAAATCTTGAAAATATTCCAGGAACAAGAAGAATTAAGAGATATATTTTATTCCTAGTTGATTATCAAGTAGTTAGTTCCCCTCACCCTCCCTCCCTACCTAACTATACCTACCTCCTCCCTCCCTACCTAACTATACCTACCTCCTCCCTCCCTACCTAACTATACCTCCCTCCTCCCTACCTAACTATACCTACCTCCTCCCTACTTACTTTTCTTCCTCAGATACAGCTAACTATAACTCCCTCCTCTCTACATACCTTTCTACCTACCTAACTACCTTCATACCTAACTACCTTCCTACCTAACTACCTTCCTACCTAACTACCTTCCTACCTAACTACCTTCATACCTAACTACCTCCCTAACTTTTTACCTACCCACCTTTCTACTTAACTACCTTCCGTTCTACCTACCTAACTTCCTACCCTACCTCAACCTGCATCTCTAACTATCCCCTTACAACTACCTCTAAAATAAGATGGAGAAATGAACATTGCTGTCTACTATTTCAAGATTATCAATTCATAGTTTCTCTCAGAAATCAAATATTTCTCAAAACTTTTAAACCAAATAATTTGCATCCTGTATCCTAGGATTCTCCCCAACCTGTATCCTGTATCCTTGGATTCTACCCAACCTGCATCCTGCATTCGAGGATTCTCCCCAACCTGTGTCCTGTATCCCAGGACTCTGGCCCAACCTGTATCCTAGAATTCAACCTGTATCCTTTAGTCTAGAATTCTACCCAACCTGTATCCTGTATCCTAGGAATCAACCTGTATACTGTATCCTAGTATTCAACCTGTATCCTGTATCCTAGGATTCAACCTGTGTCCTGTATCCTAGGATTCAACCTGTATTCTGTATCCTGTATCCTAGGATTCAACCTGTATTCTGTATCCTAGGATTCAACCTGTATCCTGTATCCTGTATCCCAGGAAACCTACAAGCTTGTATCCCGTAGTGAATTCTGAATTGTTTGGCGCGTGACACAAAATATGTCTTCCGTTATCCTTCAACCCCTCCCTATCCTATCCCCCACCCTTCAAGCACCCCCCCCTTGGGGGACGCCGTTCTCCCCCCCTCTCCTTCCCTTTC
The DNA here is from genome assembly GCF_000591075.1 of Eurytemora carolleeae. Classification (NCBI taxonomy): domain Eukaryota; kingdom Metazoa; phylum Arthropoda; class Copepoda; order Calanoida; family Temoridae; genus Eurytemora; species Eurytemora carolleeae. Next base: position 146,404 of record NW_019397507.1, on the reverse strand, counting down.
CCTCTCTTCCTCTGAATAGGATATACTTAATACTATGTTTATATCCTTTACTCTCAGTAACCAGACTTCAATTTCTTACCCCCCCCCCCCTCCCGGCTACCCCCTATCTAAATTTTTCTCTTTCCATTCAAGCAATGCAAAATGTTTCTGCTCTTTTTTGTGAAATATAAAAACTAGCTGGAGTACCCGGCATTTCCCAAGTTTTTATCATGTTTTGTAAAGCTATAGTTAATCCAACCGTTTACCCGCGCTAGGTATTAAATCATGATCATAGCTATTAAAGTGCCCAGTATTGCCCTTGAAATTTCATAGCCAATGTCACCCTTTAGGTACCCATGGTATTCCTCAAAATTTTTTAGCCAATTTGGTTAAGACGTTTTGCCAGCTGTTTGAAATGGTATGAAATGACATGAAATGATATGAAATGATATGAAATGACATGAAATGACATGAAATGACATGAAATGACATGAAATGACATGAAATGAATGACATGAAATGACATGAAATGACATGAAAACCACAATTGAAAGTTTAATCAATTTTTAAAGTTAATAACATGATATCTTATTCATACTTGATCTTTTAAAGCTTTTACCGTTGGGTATCGGATATGCCATAGATGGAAGGTCAGTAAAAGATGATTTTGATTCCTCCGTTCCTTCCCTTTTTCTGTCTTTTTAACTGCAAGCCCCCCTCCCTTTTATTCCTTCTCAATCCTAAATATATTTGGTTAAAAGTGTGGACCCTGAACTCCCCTGATATTCTTGATATTCTTGATACCTGTCAAACCAATCTAACAAATATCAAAGTTTTCAACAAAAAACGGCTTATTTAATTTTATACTTTGAAAGGCTAGCGACACCTACTTATTTTCAGAATCACATATTTTATGAAAATATTCCAAAGTAATAAAAATATTGTGCAGGAATTTCTGTTATCTTGGAACAAGATTTAGAATATAATTTTTAACTAAATTTGAAATCCATGCATGCGTATTATACAGAGCAAGCATACATAGAAATTTCAAAAATGTTTAATGTCATCCATTGATAGATCACTGGTGTACAAAACACAATTACTTAGAACAGGAAATCCCCCCCCCGTCAATAAAAAAGATATCCTTCTCAGGCTTTAATGTAGAGAAGGGGGAGGTTAATGTAGAGAAGGGGGAGGAGGG
>NW_019397507.1:132135-145162 GCF_000591075.1 Eurytemora carolleeae | reverse complement strand
CAGGGTACATGAAAACCAATTCATGAAAGAACAGGGTACATGAAAACCAATTCATGAAAGAACAGGGTACATGAAAACCAATTTATGGCAGAACAGGGTAACAAGGAATATGAAAACAAATATAAGACAGAACATGGTACATGCAAATCAGTTCATGGCATAACAGGGTACATGAAAACCAACTCATAGTAGAAAAGGGTACATAAAAACCAATTTATGACAGAAAAGGGGTCAAGAAAACTAATTCACGACAGTACAGGGTACATGAAAACAAATTCATTACAGATCATGGTACATGAAAAACAATTTATGAAAGAACAGGGTACATAAAAACCAATTTATCACAGAACAGTTTACATGAAAACCAATTCATGACAGAACAGGGTTCATGAAAAACAATTTATGACAGAGCAGGATAAGTGAATACCATTTTTTAGGTTAAAATATAAAATAAACACTATACTCTGTTCCTCAGCTTAGTTTAGTTATTTTATGTATATTTGTATCTCATCGTTAAGTTCCTTCAATCGTTTTATTTCATCATTTTTCGTGTTTGTAGAACAAATATATTGATAGATAGATAGATAGATTTCCAGCCAGACTAGACAGTCTCAGATTTGTAATTAATTGTTCTTGATAATTAGTTTCTGTAATTAATCCTCATTTAGGGCCTCATTCAAATATTGGAAGGAGGGAGGAGGGAGGATGGAGGGAGGGATGAATGAGTGGAAAGGTAGGTAATAGGTAGGCAGGGAGATGTTTATATGAAGTGAGTAGTTTTTTTGTTCCTTTGTTCATAATAAATGATTGTAATGTTTTATTCCCATGTTTAAGATAGTGGTTGTTTTATTCCCTTGTTCAATATAGTGGTTGTTTTATTTCTATGTTGTAATTGTTGTTTTTATTCCCATGTGCAATCTTGTTGTTGTTTTTATTCCCATGTTCAAGATAGTTTTTTTTTTTTCATGTTCAAGATAGTTGTTGTTTTATTCCCATGTTTAAGATTATTGTTACGTTATTCCCATGTTCAAGATAGTTGATGTTTTATCCCATGTTTAAGATTATTGTTACGTTATTACCATGTTCAAGATAGTGGTTGTTTTATTCCCATGTTCAAGATAGTTGTTGTTTTATTCCCATGTTCAAGATAGTTGTTGCTTTACTCCCATGTTCAAGATAGTTGTTGTTTTATTCCTATGTTTAAGGTTATTGATACGTTATTACCATGTTCAAGATTGATGTTGTTTTATTCGATCCCAAGTTCAATATTATTATTCACCATTCCTGTTGATAATATTTTAGTTTAATATTTTAATGTTGTTTACCATTTATATGTTAAAGATGGTTGTTTACCATTTATATGTTAAAAATGGTGGTTTACTATTTATATGTTAAAGATTGTTATTTACCATTTATATGTTAAAGATGGTTGTTTACCATTTATATGTTAAAGATGGTTGTTTACCATTTATATGTTAAAGATTGTTGTTTACCATTTATATGTTAAAGATTGTTTTTTACCATTTATATGTTAAAGATGGTTATTTACCATTTATATGTTAAAGATTGTTGTTTACCAATTCTTTGTTGTTGGCCATTTCTTTATTGTTTACCATTTCTTTGTTGTTGACCATTTGTTTGTTGTTTACCAATTCTTTGTTGTTTACCATTTCTTTGTTGTTTACCATTTCTTTGTTGTTTACCATTTCTTTGTTGTTTTCCATTTCCAAGTTCAAAGTTGCCATTCATATGCATATGTTAAAGATTTTTGTCTTCTTTTTCATGTTAAAGATTGCTATGCTAAATATGGTTGTTTACCATTAAACCATGTGAACGAACTTAGAGATTGTTTAAATTTAGATTTTCAGTGACTTCTTTTCGGATACCATTTCTTTCTTAAGTTAAGAATACTGTTAGGATAATCCTCGGAGTAGAAGGGCTGAGAAAATTCTAAAGATTATAGAGATTACAGATTACGGATAATATTTATTAAAGAACTTGAATTTCTAACAAATGTTCGATTGATTGTTACACGAGACAACATATGCAGCTCGATATTAGAACCTATTCTTGTAAAAGTATTAAGGCTTACACTCATACAAATTCATGCTTGAGGGGGGAGAGTTAAATTATACGCTTCAAGGGGAGGGGAGAGAAGATTTCTCCTATTGAAAGCCCTCTCCCCCCCCCTCTCTGCAATCCAAGCCCTTTTCTTATCATTTACGTCGACGGCGTCGCTTGGATTTTATGCAGTATAACGAGGGGAAAGAAGAAGGGGGGAATTGTTTCAGGGGTAAAAAATATTTTTTTCCGATTAAAAATATTGGGAATTTTTGTCTACTTTTATATTTAAGATAAAATTGAAAAACATATTAATTAAAATTCCCGCTTTGCGTCGGTTTTGTTAGAAATATATACAAGAGAGGGGGGGGGGGGCAATATTCAGAACAAACAGACAGTATAGGCAGCTGATAGATAGATAGAGTTTGTGCGCAGGTTATATATGTTAGCGGAGGAACACGCGCCATACCACTGTTAGTAATCCACGCGCCGGGGTTTCTATCTATCTATCTAACTATGAATCTATCTGGTCCCCGCGGAAACCTAACAGTGGCTTGCCCAGGTGCAGAGATCCAAGTATCAGTAGCAGTTCGACTGTCGTAGGGTTAGCTCCTCTTCTCTACAGTGGTAACCGGTAGCTCATCACATCAAGTTAAGGATATGTAACTTTGAACAATTTTTTTCCGTGTTTGGAAATTATTTTAGTAAAAACATTGACATTGATTCACATTCTGCCGCATTTGTGATCGTGAAAAATGGTGGCAAAGCGGAAAATAGCTTTTCATCCGGAGAAAGGATATCCTATCGAACCATCAACTCCTCCTAAAACCGTCCGAAGGAACGCCCGAGAACGAAATCGAGTTCGACAGATAGATCAAGGGTTTGAGAAGCTTAAGTCGAATATCCCAGTCGCTGCAAATCAGAAGAAGATAAGTCGAGTAAAGATTCTGTCGTCTGCAGTTGATTATATTCAGCAGCTCCACAATATACTAAATGAGCATGAGTCTGTTTGCCGAGCTGGAGGGGGTGTAGGAGGACTAGGTGGACTAGGACAACAGGTTAAACAAGAACCTCCACAAACTCAACTGAGTAGATCATTAACTCCTCCTAAACTATTACAAGGAGGGGGCATGAACCCCTTGACCCCCTACCAAGGGTACATGCACTACCCTATGCAGCAGAGCCCCATGAACGTGAACTCCCCTGTCTCCCCCTACAATAGTTTTGAGACGGGTAGTATGAGTAGTGGATACTATTCACAACATTCTCCTAGTATACGCTCTTCATACAGAGACTTCTATTCTCCCAGGATATCCCCAGGATACAAGGAGACACATGCACATTCTCCTGCTTACTCCGAACCCTCTCCCCAGCAGTATACTCCTCACCTTCCTCCCCAGGTTGCTCCTCCTCCACCCCTGACACAGGATCCGACCCCTTCCAGTACCTTTCAGGAGGATGACGAGGATATACTAAACTCTATCATACAGTGGGAGAAATATTAGATCAAATATTGGCTGCAAGAAACAAAATTCAGAAGTTCCATAGATCTAAGAGAACTTGGACATCCAGGAGTTCCATGGATCTAGGAGAACTAGGACATTCAGGAGTTCCATGAATCTAGAAGAACTAGGAAATCCAGGGGTTCCACAGATCTAGGAGATACAGGAGTTCCAAGGGTCTAGGAGAACTAGGACATCCAGAAGTTCCATGGATCTAGGAGAACTAGGACATCCATGAGTTCCATAGGTCTATGAGTTATAGAAATTGGGAATATGTAAGAAGAATATAAACAAATTTGAAAATTCCGCAAATTTGCAAATAATCTGCAATTATTGCAGTTGCTTATTTCACACATCCTCAGAAGTATAGAAGATTAGAGTAGAAAGAGGAATAGTTTGGATTTGAAAAATTCGTCTGCTAGAGTTAAAATCTCTATAGCGGGGGGGATATATGTGTGTAAATACACACAAAAGATATGAGAAGCTAGAATCGATTGAAACCCGGCTAAATTCTCTGAGAAAGGTTACTGAACGATGGAGAGGATAGATGGATAGAGAGTGAGCTCAACGATGAATAGAAAAGTATAAAAGGTTCAATACTGAGCCTGGATCAATACATTGGTGCAGTGGAGACCTCTACGCAAGATTACAACCGAGATGAGACAATCTACGATAGAAACGAACCAGAACCGGAAATCAATATTCGGAAAGAGAAGAACCCTTAGAGCAGCTATTTTTATACCAGTTATAATTTTATGTACAAATAAGAGCGGCCATATTATAGTATAATTTTGCTTTGAATTTTGGTAGATTTTCCATATTCCTCTAATATTTTGGTCCCCCACACACTTTGGCTTTGTATTCGAACAAAAAAGGCCTCAAATTGATTTTTTTCTCAGATAAATGTAGCAATATTTAATCCCTGCTTTGTGATACAATTTGGAATTATTTTTGATGAATTTTGATCATGATTAGGTAGTTTTTCACCCTATCCTTCATGAATTAAGCCTGATTAGCGTCGTAAAATGATTGAAAGATGTGATTAATGATAAAATCAATCCGTTACAAAAATGACAAGTTGTTTTCAACCTATCCTACACTACCTACTAAAGGTTGGATAATATAATTGTAAAAATATTTTTATTGTTCCACACGCTTCTTTGGGGCATTTTTCACTCAACAATTTTTAAAAAGTCTGAAAACTTTTGATCTCTCTCCCAGTGCCTTAAATAAATCAAGAAAGACGAAACAGGTCTCATTTGCATTTATATACCTCCAGTTAGTAAACTTTGAGCCCTGTTGTAGCGGTGGGCTAGTTTTTAAACTTTCCAGTGTAGAATTTATACGGGCTGTGATAACCGTTTTTGTAAATTCCCGTTGATTGAATAAATTTTACAATGTTCATCTTCTTTTTTGTTTTGTGTCGTGTTTATTATTTTTTTTTAATTTGATCTTTATTTGTTGTGCACTGTTGTATTGCATGAAAATGGTATACATACAATATACATTGTACAAATATTGCTGTTGCGTGTATTAGTGTGTAGTGTAGTGTAGTGTAGTGTAGTGTAGTGTAGTGTAGTGTAGTGGTGTCGTGTGTGTAGCGTAAGTGTAGTTGTGTGTGTAGTGTAAGTGTAGTGTAGTTGTGTGTGTAGTGTAGTTGTGTGTGTAGTGTAGATGTGTGTGTAGTGTAGTTATGTGTGTAGTGTAGTTGTATGTGTAGTGTAGTTGTGTGTGTAGTGTAGTTGTATGTGTAGTGTAGTCATGTGTTTAGTGTAGTTGTGTGTGTAGTGTAGTTGTGTGTGTAGTGTAGTTGTGTGTGTAGTGTAGTTGTGTGTGTAGTGTAGTTGTGTGAGTAGTGTATATGTGTGTGTAGTGTAGTTGTGTGTGTAGTGTAATTGTAAGTGTAGTGTAGTTGTGTGTTTAGTGTAGTTGTCTGTGTAGTGTAGTTGTGTTTGTAGTGTAGTTGTGTGTGTAGTGTAGTTGTGTAGTGTAGTGTAGTGTAGTTGTGTGTGTAGTGTAGTTATGTGTGTAGTGTAGTTGTGTGTGTAGTGTAGGGGTGTGTGTAGTGTAGTTGTGTGTTTAGTGTAATTGTAAGTGTAGTGTAGTTGTGTGTGTAGTGTAGTTGGGGGTGTATTGTAGTTGTGTGTGTAGTGTAGTTGTGTGTGCAGTGTAGTTGTGTGTGTAGTGTAGTTGTGTGTGCAGTGTATTTGTGCGTGTAGTGTAGTTGTGTGTGTAGTGTAGTTGTGTGTGTAGTGTATTTGTGTGTGTAGTGTAGTTGTGTGTGCAGTGTAGTTGTGTGTGTAGTGTATGTGTGTGTGTAGTGTAGTGTAATTACACTCAAATTAAAGTAGGTCCTGTCTGATTTACTACTATATCGTGTAAACCTTTGTCTAATGTTTAATTTGAAAGATATTGTTAAGTTTTCCTCTATTTGTTCTGTAGCAAGAAATCTACAAGTCACTTTAAGAGAGTTATAATAACCAATATTATTGTTCAAAGAGAAAACATGGATATCTTTTTTATTGTCGATCAGAAAGTTTTTAAAAGTACAGTTGTGATTCGGATGTATCACTCTAAAATTTGAGGGTAAAGTTTACAGTTCCCTTAAAAATGTTGAAGCGCTGAACCTGTGTGGGACCTGCCACTGTACCTGTGAGTTGGGGTGCTCTAAAAAGAGTGGCGCAACGCTGCCTGAATTTCTATTTTCTAATATTTGCTTGAGAATGAATTGTTTACTTAGTTGTATTCATGTTTACAATATTGATTATAGGTTAATACCAAGTTCAAACATTTCTTATTTTCGGTGAAACAATTTATCTTTAGTTTGTAATCTTGGCGTTGTAACATTTTAAGAACATTTTATTCAGAACAAAATGAACTTTGATGACATTTTACAATTTTATCTATTCATACAAACTTAGCATAAAAAATAATACATTTAGCATAAAGATAAACGTTTTAAATAATTTAGTTGTGTATTAACGTATTGTATGTTTTACATTACACTAAACATTTTTTATAAACTTATCTACATGTATAATGCATATGTATCTTCGCAACCTAATGTTGTAAAACTTCGATAATTCAAACTTAGATTATTTAATCTAACAAAATTCAGAGTTTAAAACATCAAAGATCTACGACATTGAGTTGCAAAGATCTTGGAATTAGAAAATCAGAGTTTATGGCAAAAACTCAATTCATTTGTCTTTTTAGCCATCTGTTTATCTATCTATCTTCCTACCTATGTAGCAATGTCATTATATTATTGTAAATGCTATAAAAGGAAACCCGTTCGTTTTCAAGTATTTCTAACTTCTCCCTTCTCCAGCATCTGGAAATCTTAAATAATTTTTATTTATTTTCATTTTAAAAGTTTTAGCTCCTTGGATGTTTATATTTGAGAATAGGTTTAAAATAAACATCCGGGGGTTAGTGCAGATCACTGTAGAGCACCCCCCGGGGTGGTTAATGTAACGCTCTTTCAGGCGCTAACGCGCTTAAACTTAATAAAAAGCTATCTCAGCATTTCTTTATTTATATTTTTCGCGTTTGTGAATCACGGCAAAGATTTTTTTGCCTTTTTTTGACAAATTTTTCAACCTCAAACTTAAATCTTAAATATAATAAAATAAATAATTATTTGGCGCTTCAATTTACATACAAGGGTTAAACAAACATTGATTTTTCTAGAATTATTCAGTAACAGAAGAACCGGAGAGCTCATTATTTGGGTGTCTAGTCCAGGTCCATGTACACTTTAGATTTATCCTGCTCATTATTTGGGTGTCTAGTCCAGGTCCCTGAACACTTTAGATTTATCCTGCTCATTATTTGGGTGTCTAGTCCAGGTCCCTGAACACTTTAGATTTATCCTGCTCATTATTTGGGTGTCTAGTCCAGGTCCCTGAACACTTTAGATTTATCCTGCTCATTATTTGGGTGTCTAGTCCAGGTCCCTGAACACTTTAGATTTATCCTGCTTATGATACGTAATAAAAAAGAAAAAGGAGGTAAATGTTTGTGATAGGGTTTTTAATAGTACAGATTTATGAAAATAGAAGAGAAATAAACCAAAATATTTAAATCTTTATATTTAAGTCTTTTTACCAAAAACGTTTTCTAATTGCTTCAAATGTTTAGAATAAGGTTATTCATTTTATATTTCACGTTTTTATCATGGAAATTCAAAATTTCAGTTTATTTTTTTTAAGTCCTATAAAATCAATTTATTTCTTTAGACGTCACTTTTTTCCATAGAAATTAATTTAATAATATTAATCCTTATCGATAGGTCTGAGTCAGACACAAGATGTCCTGAAAAACTAAAAGTGTGTCCACAAACAACGTCTGCGCTTTTTTTCTGTAAAAAATGAAGAAAAGAAATAAATAGAAGTGAACTCAGAATCCAGAATGATCTGGTAGAATTTTTTTAAAATTCAAATGTTCAAATACCACAATATTACTCAATATCAGAAGTGACCGGCGTTGCCCGTGGAATTACAAAAATTGTTCTTGAATTCTGGGGAATATGCCATCTATCAAATGTTACTCACATTTCTTTAAGTTACTGTTTGAACGATTAAAGATATACTTTTAACAATAATCACTTAGAATTTAGATGAACACAAGTAGCTTATGCAGCAGACATGGGAATAAAAATAAAGGAAACGTAGACATTATTAAATTTTTATTCTATTTCTTATGAAACCAATAAATAAATTTCACAACTTTCATCAAATCTCTTTATATTAAAGGAAACCAGTTTTCCGATACAACAACTTACTTGATTCTTTCTTGGTTGAAATTTTAGTTTGGTGCAAACCCCCCTTACTTTACATAAAATATGGTTAAATACATAAATGTATAAAAATACGTTGTGGATACAAAGCCGTAAGCACCCTTTTCCTTGCACTCATATTGATGTTAAAATTAAATTATTTATTTGAACACACTGTTATAGTTTAAAGATAAGTCCGGGAGCTTGGTATATACTATACTAGGCTGTATACTGTGTTTGCTATTGGATAAACATTGTTTACTTCAGGCCTAGCAGGCATGTGCCTTACAATAGGCTAATAAATTCATCGGTTTAATCTTTGCAAACCTCTACCCCCCCCCCTCACCTCCCATACTCCCATACTCTCCCATTTATTCTACTTTCCCATCCCATTTAATTGCTCTCCAACACCTCCCCATACCCTTTCTTTTATTCTATATTCCCTCCAACCCCATCTACTTTCCTTCCAACATATACCTTTATTTTTTTCTATATTTCCTCCAACCCCATCTAATTTCCTTCCAACATATACCTTTCATTTATTCCATATTCTCTTCAATCCCATCTAATTTCTTTTCAACACCTCCCCATACCCTTTCTTTTATTCTACATTCCCTCCAACCCCATCTAATTTCCTTCCAACATTTACCTTTAATTTTTTCTATATTTCCTCCAACCCCATCTAATTTCCTTCCAACATATACCTTTCATTTATTCCATATTCTCTTCAATCCCATCTAATTTCTTTTCAACACCTCCCCATACCCTTTCTTTTATTCTACATTCCCTCCAACCCCATCTAATTTCCTTCCAACATTTACCTTTCTTTTATTTTACATTCCCTCCAACCCCATCTAATTTCCTTGCAACATTTACCTTTCATTTATTCTATATTCCCTCCAACCCCATCTAATTTCCGTCCAACAACTCTGAATTTCTCTTCGAAACCGCTAAAACTTCCCTCCAACACCTCTAAATATCCCTTCCAACACCTCTGAGTATCCCTCTAAGACATCTAATATCCCTCCAACACCTCTAAGTATCCCTCCAACACGTATCTCAAATATCCATACAACTCCTCAAGCTTCCCTCCAACACCTCTAAATATCCATCCAACACATCTAAGTATCACTCCAACACCAAACATATCCATACAACTCCTCAAGCTTCCCTTCAACACCTCTAAACTTCCCTTTAACACCTCTTTTATTCCCTCCAACACCTTTTAACTTCCCCCCCACCAACCTCTGAATATCCATTTAACACCTCTGAAATCCAACTCCGACACTTTTTTGTTCATGTCCCTGTTTCCAGTGTATATCAAACACATCCCAACATCTTTCTTATTCATGTATCATGTATCATGCTTGTTACCTTTATTTGATAAAATTTCCTAGTTGTAGATAAAGTTACAAGACGGTTAGTTTGTTTACGCTAAGATTAATTTAACACGTGCCGAGTGCCGACACTTTCAGGGGATTAAAGTCGTTTTTCTTTAAACAGTTCAAAATATACATTTCCTTATTTCACGGCGTAGACAAGAGGCCATCTTATTATAAGGTTTCATGAGTTAAGAAAAGGCTAAATTCTCTTGCTTCATCGTTTATTGCTTTATACCTATCTGATGTATTTGTTTTAATAAACAAATATTTTAAATAAAAACGTAGAACCCAGAATGCATTGGACATGTTAGCAAGCTTTTGGAGTTTTTCTTTTAGTCTTTTTAGATTTTACTTCTAAATACAACTCAGTATCTATATTTTCTAAAATATATCAACTAGTCAAACTAAACCTAAAGAGACTTTAAATTAAAGCTAATTAAAACTATTCCATCCAGAAACTGTGGGTTTCTGCGAAATGAACAGTTTAACCCAACTATGGAATTTATTCCCCTGAGTTTTCTTGAAATGAATGTTATCTCAACTCCTACATATGTCTATCTACTTATCCATCTCTACCTCATAGTTTATTCACTTTTTATCAAAGAAACACTTTTTTGTCAAGTTGTAATTTTTCTTGTTATTTAACTATCTGTCTATCTATCTATCCTGAGGTTTCACTGCCTGCCTATCCGGGTTCTTTAATCTTTTTATTATGTATTTAATATTTGTATAATAAGTCGGGTTCTTTGCTCATTATCTTTCTACAGCTTTTCTTTCTATTCATCTATCTTTCTATCTTTGTGTCTATTATCCGCATTTTCTTACTCTCATTCTCATCCTTACTCTGATCCTAATTCTTACTCCGATCCTCATCCTTACTCTTATCTTCATCCTTACTCTCATCCTCATCTTTACTCTCATCATCATCCTTACTCTCATCATCATTCTTACTCTCACCCTCATCATTACTCTCATCCTCATCTTTAATCTCATCCTCATTATTACTCTCATTATTATCCTTACTCTCATCCTCATCCTTACTCACATCCGCTTCCTAATTCTCACTATTTTCCTTACTCTCATCCTAATCCTTACTCTCATTCTCATCCTTACTCTCATCCTCATCCTTATTCTTATCCATATCCTTACTCTCATCCTCATCTTTACTCTCATCCACATCTTTACACTCATCCACATCCTTACTTTCATCCTCATCTTTACTCTCATCCTCATCCTTATTCTTATCCATATCCTTACTCTCATCCTCATCCTTATTCTTATCCATATCCTTACTCTCATCCTCATCTTTACTCTCATCCACATCTTTACACTCATCCACATCCTTACTTTCATCCTCATCTTTACTCTCACCCTCATCCTTATTCTTATCCATATCCTTACTCTCATCCTCATCTTTACACTCATCCACATCCTTACTTTCATCCTCATCTTTACTCTCATCCACATCCTTACACTCATCCTCATCCTTACTCTGATCCTTCTCCTTACTCTCATCCTCATCCCTACTCTCGTTCTCATCTTTACTCTCATTATTATCCTTACTCTCATCCTCATCCTTACTCTCATCCTCATCCCTACTCTCATACTCATTCTTATTTCTTTAACGTTGACAAATGCATAAAACTATTCAAGCTTTTTCTTCATTTATTTTTAATCCCAATGTTCTGCAAATATTTCGGTATTTTTGAATGAATTCCTTCAGTTTTTGTTTTACATATCTTATTTTTTTTAGAAATATGTATGTTTGAAATATTTATAACATTCTTTAAATAATTTACATTTAAACAAAATGTTGAATTTGATCTCTATTCTATATCAAGGTGTGTCAATGTACATACGTACATAACTATTTTTTCTATGTATATCAAACATAAAATGTGAGACTAAGACATAAAACTTTGGAAAATTACACTTTTTCAGAGGATTTCATTCAAAGCTTCAATCACAGAAAATGAACAATGTTTCTAATACGGTGGTAGGCGATAATACCAATATAATGAAGACGACTTTTTTATGAAAGTTTATATTGTTTACAAGTTTTTTGGAATTACAAGTTTACAAGTAATTAAAGAGAAGCTTTTTTAATTGACAGTTTCTCTTTGTTTCCATTATTTTATGTATGTATGCTGTGTAAAATCAATATTTAAGTCGAAAGTCGTCTTCATTGTATTGGTATAATCGCTTACCACCGTATTAGAGCGCACGTTAAACTAAAGCGAATTTCATGTAACATTATAATCTTGTATGTTTAAATCATAACTCCTCCAAGTCTTATTGTAGAGTTACGAAGTTAAACAAAAATGGTTTGAATTTCTAATATGTAACCACGTTAAACTAAAGTAAATTTCACCTAATATTGAACTTTTTTGTTGTTTCTAATCAAAACTTCTTTTAATGAGGAGCTAATGAGAAGGACAAAAATGCTTTGAATTTATAAAATGTAGACGCATAAATTTTCTTTTCTTATACTTGTGCGTAATACTAAAACTAGATAAGCTACGCGGTCACAAAGTTGTTCGTGTATAGTTTTGCATAAATTTGACCTTATCCTTCTGGCTAGTTTGCAGTGCAACCGGATAAATTTTCTTTTTCTCATGTGCGTAAAATAAAAACTAGAGGATCTACGAGGTTGCAATGTCCTACCAGTAATATCACATTAACCTGACCAATTTTGCAGTAAGCCCAGCAGACTTCAAATCTTGTAAAACCTTATTTAGAAAATTAAGCCGAAAATAAAAGACTTAAATCTTTTAAAATCTTGATATCCTGCAGTTTCACTTTTCCTCCCCTTTAATAGCAAACGCTTGACTGAACACCCCAAGACCGAAATATGCTAAATATGTGATTTATATTTTAATTACATATTTATGAGTTATAAAATCGGTTTATGCTAAGTCCTTAAATCAAGTGAAAAGTTTATAATATTGCGAGGGACAATAAATGTTACAGCCAAGGTAAGTTCAGACCTAAATTCTACGTTTTTTCCTCATTAGGTCGATCCACAAACATTAACAAACATTAAAAAAACATTACAGTCGCCTACAAGCATTAACAAACATTATCAAACATCTAAAAAAACATTTTATGAAAATTTACAAATAATAATTTTTGGCATTTAAAAAAATCGTAGACCGTATGTTTTAAGTTTGAGATCATCTTTCATCTACAAACATCTTCCATCCATTTTCTTCCACCTCCTTCATTCATTTCCCTCTCCTACCATCCCCTTTCTTCCCTCCCCCTCTACCACTACTGCTTTTTACCCCTACAACCCCCCCCCC
>NW_019397507.1:16328-132020 GCF_000591075.1 Eurytemora carolleeae | reverse complement strand
GGGGGGGGGGGGGGGGGAATTTCATTATCTTTCATCACAAATAAAAACTTTAAAACATAAAAACCAATGGTTGGTCATCTCGATTGAAAACTTTTCCATTTCTCCTATACTATAATACATATCTAGATGATATACTTCAAACAACCAAAAGTATAAATATTCTACCCCCCCCCTTACCCCGTTACTCCCCTTACCTCTTTACTCTCGTCTTTACCCCTCCCCCCTTCATCACAATCTTGAATTTAAAAAGCATGTTTAACCTTGTCTCTAAAAGTGCAGTGTGGGGGGGCGAGGAATGAAAAAAGACCGCGAATTCCTGGCCCCTGCGGTGAAGGGCTTTATCAGACTAATGACATTTTTGGAACAGTTTTTAATTATTTAAACCCATCGATTAAGATTTAGAATTTTAGAAAAATGTGGATTTATGTCGGTGTAGAGATATTCTTTATACAGAGTGTCGCAGAAAAAGTGAGAATTTATCAAAAAAACAAACAATTAGAGAATTGTTTTCTCTTCACTCTCTTAACCGTTGAAACTAATTTTTGTTTACTTTGATGTTTAGTTGTATTTATGGTATTATTAAATAACTTGAAATTTATGTAGATATTGTTATATTTAGTAATTATTTTGAACATTACACTTCTCTCTTTTAATATTCCAGAATTATGCAAGGTTTTTGGGACACACCGTAATAGATTAAACAGTAGGGTTGAATCAATCAGTGTTCTGCCTACTCCTACTCCTACTCCTACTCCTACTCCTACTCCTACTCCTACTCCTACTCCTACTCCTACTCCTACTCCTACTCCTACTCCTACTCCTACTCCTACTCCTACTCCTACTCCTACTCCTACTCCTAATCCTACTTCTACTCACACTCACACTCCTATTCCTACTCCTACTTCTATTCCTACTCCTACTTCTACTCCTACACCTACTCCTATACTCCTATCCCGCCCCACCCCCACCCCGTGTTGACCCGTATGTCCAGCTGTCCAACAACTGCTCTGCCACCTGTCCGAAATGTAAATATACTTCACAATATTATTTAATTCGGAATTCAGTAGAATTTAAGATAGGAAAATTTATTTTTGAAATATAAATATTTTCTGAAAGAACATCCCCTGTTAATCTAACTGTTCCACTGGTATCCAAGCTTAACCCAAACAATGCTTGTTATTCGGCTTCAATTCTTAAATTCCAATTCTCTAATTATCAAATATTTATAGAATTCAGAATCATCTTAGATCTTCAGATTCCTATCTTTGCAGGATGTACGCGTTAAATATTAAAGTGTTTTGATTCAACATGGGTGTAAAACTCAGGATTTTTTTTTGTGGCATCTTTAAATATTTGTCACATTTCTGTCCACAAATGATATCATTTTTTTTATTTAGCTCATTTGCTCCAACAGATTCAAACGATGATTTCACCCTTTACCGATTTCTGTGTGGTAAACTATTAGAATTTTTTGTTTTTGAAGTTAATGGTAGATGTAAGAAGCTAGTCTTGAAAGGTAGAATTAGAGTGTGCTAAATATAATTATAAAGTAAAATACAGGTTAACTAAACATAAACAAACACTAAGGGTAGGTGTTAGGCGTCTTTATAAGCATTCATTGTACAGTTGCATTTGTTTAAATTTTTAAAGATAAAGCAATGTTTCCAAATTTCTAAAACAGGACATCTTTTGGTCTGATAGATAGGTTGGTACGCAGTATATTCTATTCTAATTAATAGATAGATAGTTTCTTCCTTCATTTTATTCTAATAATTTGATAGTTATGTAGTTTCTCCCTTTATTTGATTGTAATAGTTTGATAGTTAGGTAGTTACCCCTCTTATTGATAGTTAGGTAGTTATCCCCTTTATTTGACTATAATAATTTAAGAGTTAGGTACTCCCCCCCATATCCCCTTAGGTAGTTAGTGTAGTAACCCCCTTTATTTGATTCTAATAATTTGAAAGTTAGGTAGTTACCCCTTTTATTCGATTATGATAGTTTGATAGTTAGTATATTTACCCCCTATATTTAATTCTCATAGTTTGATAGTTAGTATTATTTACCCCCTTTATTTGATTCTAATAGTTTAATAGTTAGTATAGTTACCCCCAATATTTGATTCTAATAATTTGATAGTTAGTATAGTTCCCCTCTTTATTTGATTCTAATATTTTGATAGTTAGTATAGTTACCCCCTATATTTGATTCTAATAGTTTGATAGTTAGTATATTTACCCCCTATATTTGATTCTAATAGTTTGGTAGTTAGTATAGTTCCCCCCTTTATTTGATTCTAATATTTTGATAGTTAGTATAGTTACCCCCCTATATTTGATTCTAATAGTTTGATAGTTAGTATATTTACCCNCCCCCCCCCCCCTACCCCCTTATGTAGTTTGAAAGTGAGTAAGCTAAAGGTTTAGTAGGTTGAGTTAACACCCAATAAATCAAAATTATGTCCCCGGATTTTAACTTTTTTAGGCACACAACTCTGAAAAGCATGGAACAGATTTTCAAATATTTAAACTTTTTTTCTTTCAAGTTTAGTCTAGTCTTTTTAATGCAATTTTAGGTTATATTAAATAAATTGATATTATTAATATTTATATTCTATCAACTACAGTCAAATTTGTAAAGTTTGTTTATTGCTCTTTAGAAATGGGCAATAAGTATGAGCATTTATCTACTATGTTATATATCTATCTATCTAAGTATATAAGTTTCAACTACTGGAATTAACTCCTTTAGTCACACATCTTTTTCCCTACAGCACGAGTATAATAATCAACAAGAGTTAAAAACTCACATTTTTTACAATTCTCCCAAAACAGTGTAAAAAGATGGATTTACAAAAAATAAAATACATGGTGTGGGTTCATGACTAATAACTGATATTTGATCTCTCTTTTCAAACTAACTCTTCAACAAGAAAAAAGGGTGATTTACAAATTATTGCTTCTTAATATTATTCATGATTTATTCTTCGGAATTATTCAGAATATTTTTAATGCATAAAAGGGTGGAATGAAAACTAAAATTATGAATATTTCCTTTCCATAATTCCTTTTTATGCCAATTTAGATTTAGTCATATTTACAATTTTTGGACGTTATACAAAACTCTTTTACAGTAAAAGAAAGGAGAATATTCAATAGACTTAGCAAATATAAGAAGCAACATTTTTTATAGATAAAGTGTAAAATCTTTATTTTTACTGACGAAACCCTATTTTTCCATTAATTCTGTAAATTTAGTTTAACTCCAATATTTCTGAGTGTCATGAAAAAATTATCTTTAATTATAGGATTAAAAAAGATAAGAAATTACGGATTGATAAAGATAGTATGGGGATACTGGGATACCCAAAAAGATTGAGACTGTAGAGATGACTGTACGGAATGAAAACTGTTTATTTCTGGATATTAATGATAGAAATCTTTAAATAATCCATCAAATTACTATCTTCGAGGCAGAAGTCTTAATTTATCTTTGAAATCTTCGTATTTTAAGAATTTTAGGTCGTCATTACAGTCTCATCTGTTTGGGTAACACTGTATGATGTAATTTTAACCTCTGTTATACAGGGTGTTTTTAATTCTGTAATTTATAATTCTGGTGCAGCACAGGTTAAATCATCATGGATTATATTTATTCAATTTGGCACACAAACTGATTCTAGAGTGGAAGTTGTCTGCAACTTTGACATGGGCGACAGGGGGTTTAACGCTGCTCCCTCATTTTTCGACCGATATGACTGTAATTTTCAGGAAACCATTTCTATGACCAGGTCTAGATTTTAATAAAGTTTCAGAAAGATCGGAGAATTATTTCTGGTTCACCCTTCCACAAAACAGGATTTTTGAATGAACATTCGATGTAAAGGAAAATATGAAATTGCAGATTTACATGTTTTTTCCCAGATTTTCTTTACGGATTTTAAAACGTCCATTAATAAGCTACTCAGAACTTTTTTAAATCAAAAAGATTTTTAAAAATGGCTGTAATAATAGCTTTTCAAAAATTACATATTTAAAAATCCCTGTTTAATCGTATTTGAAAAAAGGATCAGTTACTATTACAGCAATGATATATATTTCAGAAATCATCCAACATGTCACATTTTGTAAAGATTGCGGGTTACATTCACATCCGGACACATATACATTCTTTGTTTCTGTTTCGAATTAGATATTTGTTAAAAACTTCACAAAAAAACCTTGAAGATATTTATGACAATATTCAAATGATAGTAAAGGAAACAACTTAAAGATATTACTGGGAATATATTAAAATGATTTCGCTAAAAAATGAAAAAAAATAAGAAAAAAATGTACCCACAAAAAAGGTTGTAAGTGTACTTCGTTCTTGATTCAAACAAAGTAAAGCGAATTGTAATGTTCAGTGTTAGCGTTCCTTGCTCCTCCGACTTACAAACTCCATGGATTTTGACCATGATGTAATTAGGTCTATTTTACTAAATCAACAAAAAATTTTATCTCGTGATAATTATAGGTTTTATCCTCATACATCTCATCTTATCTTTCTATCTATCTATCTATCTATCTATCTATCTATCTATCTATCTATCTATCTATCTATCTATCTATCTATCTATCTATCTATCTATCTATCTGTCTAGGAGGAAGAAAACTGTAACGTATTAAAGCCCTCTGCCCTGACTAAAGGGAAGAAGAGGAAGAATATACCGAAGGAAGAATCAGCTCCCCCTGTATCTATCTATCTATCTATCTATCTATCTATCTATCTATCTATCTATCTATCTATCTATCTATCTATCTATCTATCTATCTATCTATCTGTTTATTCAGTTGTCTATCTATAGATTATTTTTACATATCTCCCTGTCTAACTGACTTTTTTATTTACCAATCCTTCTATTTACGTTTGTATTTAAGTAAATCTCCGCGTATAGTTTTATTTCTCTGTATTCCTGTCTAAATGTGGTTTTATTTCTCTGTATTCCTGTCTAAATGTGGTTTTATTTATCTGTATTCCTATCTAAAAGTGGTTTTATTTACCCCATTTTCAGTATAAATAGCAATCTAAATACCTTTCAAGAAATACATATTCAGTAATCAGTTTCCATGTAAATGCATCCATATAATTATTTGTCGCCTGCTATCTGTATAAGTCCTGATTTATAAGATAATATCTGTTTATCGAATTCTTGACTTTGAAATGGATTCATCATATTTCCATCAAGTAATCAAGGTGTGTATATCTATCTATCTGTACTATCTGACCGTGTATCTATATCAAATAACCTCTTCAATTATCCCAAAAATCTCATTTTTGTGGATTTTCTGTAGACTGGTCAATTTAGGTTCACCCCCGGGGTGCCTTATAGAAATAACTTACTTACAAGCGACACATTCAGGGGCAATAGTTGAGATACAGGGGGATACAGACTGGCAGACTGGATAAAGGAGGATACAGAAGGATACCCAAGGATACAAATGAATACAGGAGGATACAGAGGAATAAAGAAGGACACAGAAGGATACAGAAGAATACAGAAGGATACAGAAGGATACAGAAGGATATAGAAAGATACCGAAGGATACTGTATCCTGGTAACCAAGTACAACATACTGATGGTTTCGCTGGAACACAAAGAAAACAATTGTAATCATAGAGATAGAAAAAAGAGAACGGTGAGAAATGATGAAGTGGGTTTCCGATGAGAGGGATACTGTATCATAGTCAGCAAAAATTATGAAAACAATGTAAATTGATTTCTTCTCTCACATAAATACTTCTCAAAAATGTATGGAAAAATATGGTTTTTCAAAAGTAGCTTACATACAGTTTCCCCAAAAGTGTTAAAGTTTCCCTAGATCTGATATGTATGGAGTTTCCTGTAAAAGTGGTATATAGAGTCCCTCTAAAAGTATTGGTAGCCTTAAGGTGGTGTTATTTCCGTAAAGCGTCATAGAGATCCCTAAACTGGTATCGATCCCTTGAAGTGTGAAAGTCTCCTTAAATTAGTTTGGTAATATGTGCATTATAATGTCTCAAAAAGTGATTTAAAGTACGGTAAAGTAGTATCTAGTCCTCTAAAAAGTGATTTAAAGTACGGTAAAGTAGTATCTAGTCCTCTAAAAAGTGATTTAAAGTACGGTAAAGTAGTATTTAGTCCTCTAAAAAGTGATTTAAAGTACGGTAAACTAGTATTTAGCCCTCTAAAAAGTGATTTAAAGTACGGTAAAGTAGTATTTAGTCCTCTAAAAAGTATGATCACTGAGAATCCTAAAATGTCCTCTGTGAGGTGTTTATTAAACCCCTGAGATAAAAATCTGAATATCCTGAGACTAGTTAAGATGTAGATTTAGATATAGGGTGAGCCGCGAGACCTTCGCGAATATATTCGAGATAGATAGATAGATAGATAGATACATAGATAGATAGATAGGTTGATAGATAGACAGATATATAGACAAATAGATAAATTGATAGAAAGACAGATAAATAGACAGATAGATAGAGATAGATAGATAGATAGATAGATAGATAGATAGATAGATAGATAGATAGATAGATAGATAGATAGATAGATAGATAAACAGATAGATTGACAGATATATAGACAAATAGATAGATAGATAGATAGATAGATAGATAGATAGATAGATAGATAGATAGATAGATAGATAGATAGATAGATAGATAGATAGATAGATAGATAGATAGATATATAGATAGATTGATATATAGATAGATAGATAGATAGGTAGATAGATAGATAGATAGGTAGATAGATAGATAGATAGATAGACAGATAGATAGATAGATAGGATTGATGCTTATAGTTAGATAAAATGGCCTCATACAATTATCACAGACAAGCAGACACCATAGTTTTAGTAAAAGTAAATATTTCCATTTACTGATAGCGACGATTAAAGGATTCATAACTCTGATTGGATAATAAGATAGATAGAAAGACAGATGTTACCACCAAACTATTTCCATTGGCTCAGTTTAGACACCAAACACATGACTGAACCCTGATTGGGTCAGGCGCTAATGGACTCGGCATACAGTAGTGCAGAAGTACCCGGCGTTGCCTTTGCCCATCAATCTTTAGTTTCTTCAGTTAGTTTCTTTTTCTGGATCAATATTTTTAATATTTCTTTTTCTGGATTAATTATAATTCATATGTATCTCGATTAATATTAATCATATTTCTATATCTGGAATAATATTATTCATATTTCTGCCTCTCTGGATCAAAATTATTCATATTTCTGTTTCTACATTAATATTGATAATAATACTGTCTCAGGCTTAATATTATTTATATTTCTGTTTCTGATTAATATTATTCATATTTCTGTATATGGATCAATATTACTCATATTTCGGTATCAAATTAATATAAATCATAACTCTTATTTCTGTAAAATCAATTCTACACTAATGTTCTTATCTCTTATATTTAATTTACCTACCTTGTACTGTAAATAAAAGGTTATAGTAAAAAACGTTTTATAATTATTAAAATCAACATTGAGAGAGAAGGCTTGTAACACAAACCTCGTTGATTTAAAACAAACTCAGGCCACCGGTCTTTCTTAAACAAAAATATATTAAATTTTGCTTGTTTTTTATTTTACTACATGATGTTATAATATCCCTGTATTGTGTTGTTAAGCTGACCCAGTTTAGGGTTGCAGAATGAAAGAAAGGCCCGGGAATAAAACGACGCTTGTTCGTGTGGCGTCGGGCTCCCCATTCAACAACTGTTCACCAGGCACAAGTGTAAATATAGAAAGCGAACCCATAGATAGATAGATAGATATAAAGATAGATAGAAGGATAGAAAGATAAACAGATAGGTAGATAGATAGATAGATATAAGGATACATAGATAGATAGATAGATAGATAGATAGATAGATAGATGAGGCGGAGGAGGCTATTTAGGACTATGGAGAAGGAGGGTGCACAGGACTAAAAGCTGGGGAGAAACGGAAGAACGGAAGTAACCATTAAAAGAAAATATTGAAAAGGAAGCCTTCCACTTGATAATCTTAAAATAAATCTTTTCTCCCAACTAATTCCAATCAATTGCGTTCCTCCACTTTTTTAATCTTCTATATCTTTTCCCAGGTTTCCGTATTTATTTAATTAGACCCGTATACCACCTCTCCCTTCAGCCACCATCAAACAAAGATCTATATCTATCTATCTAAGTATCTATCTATCTATCTATCTATCTATCTATCTATCTATCTATCTATCTATCTATCTATCTATCTATCTATCTATACGTTATAGTTCAATCGGGTGTCCCACATCATATTAGACCGTCAACGGGTCTAAATTGCTATTTTCGGGACTAATAAGAAAATTTAAATAGAATATATATTTAACCAAGCTCATCATGCTTCAAAAAACCTTTTTACCCTCTCTCCCTATTCTGTTTAGACCGCTATAAATATTTATATATCTACCCTCTCTTGGGATTCAAGATCTACTCTCCCAATACCTACCTCTTGGTTTTGGGATTGAAGATCTACCCTACCATTACCGACCTCGTGGTATTGAGATTCAAGATCTACCTTCCCAATATCGACCTCTTGGTTTTGGGATTCAAGATCTACCTTCCCAATACCGACCTCTTGGTTTTGGAATTCAAGATCTACCTTCCCAATACCGACCTCTTGGTTTTGGGATTCAAGATCTACCCTCCCAATACCGACCTCTTGGTTTTGGGATTCAAGATCTACCTTCCCAATATCGACCTCTTGGTTTTGGGATTCAAGATCTAGCCTCCCAATACCGACCCCTTGGTATTGGGATTTAAGCTTTGTTTATTCCATTTCCAGTAGAAATTGAAACAGGCCTTTTCTTTGTCAAGCGTTATTGTATAAAGAGTTTAAAACATTTGAAAGAACGGAAATTGACACATTTTCTTCTGACGTAAGGTTTAACCGATCTATCATTGGTCAAAACTCGTTTGGTCTATTTAAAAGTTTTCACTCCCGTTTAATTTTCAGCCAATTTTAATCCGGTTTCCTTCTACTCTATCCCATCTTATCTGTAGGTTTCTAATTTCACCTTTATGAAATTCAACGCTGTTTGGTTTAAGATTAATCCAATAGTTTGCAGATTATTAAAATATTGAAAATATTGATATTTTTAATGTTTCGCTTGAATAAACTGAGGGAAACTTGAACTCTTGTCTTATCCAGAAAATATTTAAAATCCATATTTTTAGAATAAAGTTTAAAACTGATGCTACAGGTACAAACTGCTGCAGTTACTCAGACGCTTTTAGGACACCGCTAATTTAGATTTAAAAGATGCTTATTAGCCCAGAAGAGGAGGAGGGAGGGGGAGAGTNCCCTCTTCTTAATCCTACCCCCCCCCCTCCATCATTTACTAGCAGCCCCCAAACCCCAACACCCTCTAACGATGTAAGACTGTGAGAATCTACACGTTTTAGTCAAATATTGAATTCCGGGACATTTTTTGGGGTATTCATTAGTTCAAATAGGACTTGAGTCAGGATAATTGATTGGCGAAAATTGGGCAAAAAGTGTCCATTTTTAGGAATAATGAGGGTTTTTAGGTTAAATACAATAGTGGGGGTTTAAATTGACAAATAGATAGACGGATAAATGGTTTATAGATAGGAGAGAGATTCTACAGAACAGTAGGAGATAGTTAGATAGTTGGAAAGGTAGAGATTTGGATAGGTAGATGTTGGATAGGTAGATGTTGGATAGATAGATAGTTGGATAGCTAGATCGTTGGATTGGTAGATAGTTGGATAGGTAGATAGTTGGATAGGTAGATAGTTGTATAGGTAGATAGTTTGATAGGTAGATAGATGGATAGGTAGATAGTTGGATAGGTAGATAGTTGGATAAGTAGATAGTTGGATAGGTAGAGAGTTAGATAGGTAGATAGTTGGCTAGGTAGATAGTTAATATTGCATGATTGATCGATAGATAGATTTATTCTATCAATTACTTTTTTTATATTATTTTATTCGTTTGTCTATTTATCTATCCGTTTATGTATCTATTTATCTATCTATTTATCTATCTGTTTATCTATCTGTTTATTTATATATTTATCTATCTGTTTATCTTTTTGTTTATCAATCCGTTTATCTATCTGTTTATCTATTTGTTTATTTATCTGTTTATCTATCTGTTTATCTATCTGTTTATCTATCCGTTTATGTATCTGTTTATATATCTGTTTATCCTGTTTATCTATCTGTTTATTTATCTATTTCTCTATCTGTTTATCTTTTTGTTTATCAATCCGTTTATCTATCTGTTTATCTATCTGTTTATCTATCCGTTTATCTATCTGTTTATCTATCTGTTTATCTATCTGTTTATCTATCTGTTTATCTATCTGTTTATTTATCTATTTATCTATCTGTTTATCTTTTGTTTATCAATTCGTTTATCTATCTGTTTATGTATTTGTTTATTTATCTGTTTATCTATCTATTTATCCATCTGTTTATTTATCTGTTTATCTATTTGTTTATCTATCTGTTCATTTATCTGTTTATTTATCTGTTTATCTATCTGTGTATCTGTCTGTGTATCTATCTATCAATATTAAGTGTATTTGAAGGGTTAAAATTAAGTTTTATTGTATTATCCTCGTCTGACAGAAATTAGAGGGCACAAGACTAAATTACACTAAACATATTGACCCTAGGTAAAACTCAACCCTTTTCCAACCGATTCCACCCTCGACCACGATTTACGTCACATTTTAATGGTTTTTTATATAATACAAGCAATCTTACACTTGAAGTAACTAAGGAATATAAACAAGAATTGTTTTATCAACTGTACTAGAATTCAAACAATGTTTTTCTAGAATGTGCAGACGCTTATGAATGCGGGCTTTACAGCTCATATATATTTCATTCTGAAGTAACTTAGTGCCTTGCAGACGATCCTTCACTTAGAAACATAGACCTTTGAATTGTTTAGTTGTTCAATAGAGATTAATATGAAGGAAAATTGTCTTAGGGTGAAAGTTTCCCTGTCTAAAACATTTCTGTTCAAGGACAATTTTCTGTTCAGGAAATATTGCTGTTTAGAAAAGATTGCTCTTTCATACTTTTGGTCTGTCTTTTATTCAACTTGAAAATATGTGTCGAGGAACGTTGAGATGGTGTCTCTGTCATAGGAATGTTGGGTCGGTATTTAGTTCTGTTCCATGGAAACTATGTTTTGGGAACTATGAGTCGGTATTTAGATCTGTTCCATGAGTTCTGTGTCGTGGGAACGATGGGTCTGTGTTTACTTCTGTTCCATGGTTCTGTTTCGGGGAACGTTTGGTCGGTATTTACTTCTGTTTCGCGGCTTCTGTGTCGGGAAACGTTGGGTCGGTGTTTAGATGAGCTCCGCGGTTTCTGTGTCTTTTGTTCACGTAAATTGAAATAATTACACAATTCTTGTTTGAATAAGAAAATATAGAGTAAAGAAATAAGACAATAATAAAACACTTTCTGTCTATCTATCTATCTATCTATCTATCTATCTATATATCTATCTATCTATCTATCTATCTATCTATCTATCTATCTATCTATCTATCTATCTATCTATCTATCTATCTATCTATCTATCTATATATCTATCTATCTATCTATCGGTCAAAGAAGAATGAAAGTGTAGTACTACTTCTATACTAACCTCTATAAACGCTAAGAGCCCAAAACTAAAAACAAATTAAAAAATATTATATATTTAAATATTTGAATATTCGGACATCCAATATAATAAGTTAATTTTACAGACTTGTACACCATGTACATGTACACCATGTACATGTACACCATGTACATGTACACCATGTACATGTACACCATGTACATGTACACAATGTACATGATGATTGAAATATAAAAAACGGTTGCACATAGCTCTCCACTGTAAACCAAACAGAAGGAGAAAGTCAAATTTATGCAAGTTTACCGATACAGCTTTTAGACCTCGTAGTCCTAGCTTCTCTAGTTTTTATTTTACAAAGTATAAATAACACATGTCAGAAATTCAAAATATTATTTTTTCTTTTCAACAGCTCTTCAAAATGAGGAGTTATAAATATTGAAAACAAATAGCTTTTCAATCATTATATTCAATTTGTTTAATGTTTACGTGTCTCATTTATTTCATGTTTTTCTACTAAAATAGCTTCATGAATGATTAAAATATACATACATTACTTGTTCATTTAGCTTAATTGATCAGTAGCCAGTACATGATCATGATCATGTACATTACAATCAATAGCTAGACCTTGAACATGTTAAAATATAATATATTGCCATGGCTATTCATAATACATCTCTATATATATATATATACTTTGCTTGTCTGCCTGTGTGTTTGTCCGTTTGAATCCAATGAACGTCAAAAGGGCTGAACCGATCCGGCCCAAATTTTGTGAAGGACCTTAACATGACCCCAGGGAAGGATTAATTCTGGAGGCTCAGAATTATAAAGCTTGCGTCTAAAAGTTTTTGATTTTGTAAAATTTTGAAAATACTCGAAAAAATATCATTAAATCAACGATTTTTTTCTGTTATTGCTTTATATTTTACTAAGAGTAGATGCGCATAGAATTAAGCCACTATCTAAAGTTGAAGTAGAATATAGGCGCCTAAAAATCTAGTATATTAAAAATAGCTCACACTAAGTTTTGAAAAAGAAAGTTTTTAATGCGGAAAGTGAAAATAGGAATACAAAGGAAATGAAGGAGATGGGGAATGGGGGGTTGGGGGGTTGGAGAAAAGAAATATAATGGGTTTAGTGTGGGAATCTTATAAACAGCAAATACTGTGGTTAAAACTAAACCTAGAGATGCTGAACTCTGGTTTAAACAATCTTGGAAACTATAACATACAAGATCTATCTATCTATCTATCTATCTATCTATCTATCTATCTATCTATCTATCCATCTATGTATCTATCTATCTATCTATATAATATATCTATCTATCTATCTATCTACACATTTAGAGAGGATAAAAATTAGATAAATATATAAAGATAGATAGATATATATATGAAGACAGATAGATATTCATATATATATATATATATAGACAGATAGATAGATATAAATACAGTTAGATATACGCTAGTCTACTTTTGAATTCCATACTATTGTCTGCAGAAAAGTGTTGACAAGAATATCTATCTATCTATTTATGTATCTATCTATCTATCTGTTAAAATGTAGAATTTGAAGACTGGTTGAAGACTAGTGGAACGGAAATGGAATGCTATGTATTGAATGTATATAAAGGTATAAAGGGTGGATATATACTCTGGAAGCTAGGTCACTAGATGTAACCCAAGCGCAGCCAATTTAAAAACATGTCTGGCTGGGACAACAAATCAGGTCGTATTGAGGAATTCAGTGAAATCTCTGTTTTTTCTTTTAAAGGAATTTAAATAATATTATGATTATTTATGGTTAACTCTGTAAAAAAAGGATTTGTGGTTAACTCTGTAAAAAGAAAGAATTTGTGGGTAACCCTGTAGAAAGGAAAGATTTTGTAATTAACCCTTTAGAAAGGAAGGATTTTGTGGTTAACCCTTTAGAAAGTAAGGACTTTGTGGTTAACCCTGTTAAAAAAAGATTTAATAGTTAATCCTGTAGAAAGGAAGGATTTTGTGGTTAACTTTTTAGAAAAGAAGAATTTTGTGGTTAACTCTGTAGAAAGGATTTGTGGTTAACCCTGTAAAAAAAGGATTTTGTGGGTAACCCTGTAAAAAAAGGATTTTGTGGTTAACCCTGTAGAAAGGAAAGATTTTGTGGGTAACCCTGTAGAAAGGAAAGATTTTATGGGTAACCCTGTAGAAAGAAGGATTTTGTGGTTAACCCTGTAGAAAGGTTTTTTGGTTAACCCTGTAGAAAGGAAAGATTTTGTGGGTAACCATGTAGAAAGAAGGATTTTGTGGGTAACCCTGTAGAAAGGAAAGATTTTATGGGTAACCCTGTAGAAAGAAGGATTTTGTGGGTAATCCTGTAGAAAGGATTTTGTGGTTAACCCTGTAGAAAGGAAAGATTTTGTGGGTAACCCTGTAGAAAGGAAAGNAAAGGTTGGATAAGTGGTACAGGATAAGTTAAAAGTTGAAAAGTAGAAAGATAAGAATATGCAGTAGAACAAGATAAGAAGAGAACAGAGCTATTAACATCATTGTTAACGTTTAGTTTTACACCAAGCCAACTATTTGTTCAGTTTAATGTATGTATGTTCGTGCACATGTATGTTTGGGTTTGTGCTTAATGCTTTCGCACAATGATATGAGTGCACCAGGCTGCGTTTGTGCTGTAAGTGTGTTTTTGTGCTTTACGAGGGTGTTTGTGCACAAGGTCTTGCTTATGCACAGTGTACAAGGGGGTGTTAGTACCCAAGTGTAAGTTCGTGCACACTGGTGTTTTTGCGCACAAGGATTTTTTGCACACAAGGCTGTGTTCGTGCAAAAGAGTGAATTCGTTTCGTGCACAATTTGTTTGTACTCAAAGATATGTTTGTGAACAAAGGTGTATTTTTTTTAGGTCGCATATGTGTCTTTGATGAGTCGGTAAGTTATTACTAGATAATTATATAAACCAACAAACACACGACATTTTAAACACACAGACACATGACAAACCCAATCTACAGATCCTACAGAAAATTTTTATTTTCCTGCACTCAATGTAACGATGGCGAATTTGGGCCAGAATATAGAACAGTTTTTTTTACAACAATCAACCATGAGATTAAACAGAAATTCCGATTTTTTTCAAACAATATTTGATATCGTTTACAGAAACTTTGTTCCCTCTTATTCTTACTTTTTCTCCTTGAAGTTTAAAACTTTGTGTTAAGGATCACTTTAAGTACGTCTCCAGTCCCTTTAAATATTTTAATTACGTCTACAGTCCCTTTAAATCCTTTAGTTACGCCTGCAGTTCCTTTAAATCCTTTAATTACGTCTACAGTCACTTTAAATCCTTTAATTACGTCTACAGTCACTTTAAATCCTTTAATTACGTCTACAGTCACTTTAAATCCTTTAATTTCGTCTACAGTCCCTTTAAATCCTTTAATTACGTCAACATTCTCTTTAAATCCTTTAATTACGTCTACATTCTCTTTAAATTCTTTAATTACATATACAGTCTCTTTAAATCCTTTAATTACGTCTTCAGTCGCTTTAAATTCTTTAATTACATCTACAGTCTCTTTAAATCCTTTAATTACGTCTACAGTCTCTTTAAATCCTTTAGATGAATTCTAAACAAGAGTAATTCATCTAAGTCCCTCTGATTCATTCTAATCTATCCTGTATCCTCCAATACTTTACAGGGTGGCACACAAATACGAACATAATAAAGAAATAAAAACAACAAGAAATAACTACGAATGTATTAAAAGATTTTTTTTTCAGACGGTAAATCCTAGATGCTTAACAAATATATTCATATATATAAAAAAATACTTTAAAAAAATGAAGTTTGAACCGGAGAAAATTCAAAACAAATAAAATTTTCACTTTTTAAACTAATTGAAAGGAATGTAAATAGTTTTATTAGCCTCGCTTACTCTGGTGTAAGTCGATAATATTTGATAATATTTGCGGGTACAGCATGGCACCCTGTGGGACACCAGACACCAGAATAAGTTTACTTTAATCCTTATTTCAACAATCAAAACAACGAGTACTGAACTCTGCAGTACAAGTTATTTAACAAACAAAAACAGAACATTTTACAAAGCATCTTTTTTAAAATCTTATTCACTAAAAAACAAATAGTTAAGAATTATGGATAAAAATCAAAGTATATAACGACCCTCCATTTTCAAAGTGCCGAATTAGTATGGTAAAGGTGTTCGATCAAGAATGAGTGAAAATATCCATGATTTTTCATTAAAAATCTTTAATTGTTCTTTCCCAATAGAAGTGTCTTTTAGATATCTTAATACATAAGAAATTGAGGAATTGTAAGAATTAATCACCTTTTAAGCTAGAAAAACGACGATTTATTCCTTATTGTTGATCCGATAATAGTTTAAAGAGTATCGTAAATCGACACGCTCTTATTTGAGGGTCTCTTGAAAGTACAGTTCCTTTAATACTATAAGTTCAGCGGGACCCTCAAATGATGAAACTTCAAAGACAATTGTACACAATTTACACTCTCAGTTTCTTTATATTTTTGATTCCCTGCAACTTTAATCTAGGGTAGAAGACTTAATTTAATCGTCATATTTTCAGAGTTTCCGGTCGTCTTTTCAGTCTCATCCTTTGTGGATAATCCTGTACATGAATAAATCGAAATCTTTGTTATAAAGATATACACTATTTGTGCAGGTAGGCAGAGTAAGATAGAAAGATAGAGATTGTATAAGAATTATAGTGACATATCTGTACTAAAATCAGTACTGATTGAGCCGAAATCTATTTAAACCGAAACCAACCCAACATTAAATACAGGGGTGACAGAACATAGTTATAAAAAGGGTAATTTAAAGAAAACAGAATTCTGCAATTTTTACCTATTTTTTATATCTATAAAAAGCTTGAAAAGAGATTGCTCAATGATTTTTGTTGGTTTAAATGTGTGTTTCTATCTGTACCCCTGAATGATAAAAATCTGCGTTTTAGGAAGAATAGGTTAAACCTACATTGCAACCTTCCTCCTTTCCTCTCTATAGTCCTTCAGTTCTTCACAATATTTATTGTTAAACAATATACTTCAAACCACCCCCTTCTCCACTTCGTCTTACTTTTATATCTTCTTTTTGCTCTAGCAATTTTTTTAACAATTGAAAACTGTTACTTTTTAAATTTTTAAATTTTTCTTTCTAGGTCTTTCCTTTTGCAATTGCCCGTTGTTCAGTCTGGCAGTCTGTTGATTTATACTGCTGTCTGTGATTATATCCGACATTTTATTAATCTATCTGTCTGCATGTTAATCTACCCGAATATGTACTTTAATCTTTACGCTGTTATCTGTCCGTTAGCTTGTTCGTCTGTCTGTCCTTTTGCCTGTTTACCTGCCTCTAAGAATGTCTTGTAATATGTCCTTCGGTCTACATTTTAGTCTGTTTGTTTGTTAGCATGTTAATCTATTGTTTGACAATCTCTTTTTCTGTTTTTTTCTGTCTTTTTGTCTTTTGTGTATTATAATCTGTCTGTTTGTAAATCTGTCTGTATGTTAATCGGTCTGTCTGTTTTTCTGTTTGTATGTTAATCTGTCTGTATATTAATTTGCTGTATGTTAGGGTGTCTGTATGTAAATTTGACTGTCTGCTAATCTGTAATGCTGTTTATGACCTTCTCCTACCCTTGCTGAATAGTTAAAAATAAACCTCTCATTGAAACTCCCGAAAATCCTCTAAAACCCCCCGGAAACTCAAAATGACTGGTTCGGGGTTTGAGGCCCCCCTCTAATCTGCTAAAATCTCCGCAATTTTTAAGAATAGATTCTGCAAATTGTTGAGATTCGCGTTAAAATTGGCAAGTTTAGGGATTGCTTGTAAGCACGCAAGCATTATTGCCTGGGAACTAGGCCTTGCATAATTCCATATTTTTAAAACGAGACTCTCGTATCGCGAGAACAGATGCTCTATTTTTTTCATAATTCAAAATTAGCTAAAACATTTTGCAAACTAAGAAATTACTTTTATTATCATCAATATTTAGATAAAACCAATACATACACAATCTTCAATCTTCAAACTAAAATCGGCAAAGGTTGAAGAGTTACATGACCTTCTCAGTATTCATTGAAAACTTTGCATCAGCAACAATTATGGAGTTATACATATTTTTCTTTTTAAAACATTTTCAATTGCAGTTCTCTATCAAATACAATAAATAAAACTATTTTCTCAAAACTTTTAAAATCAAGTATTATCAAGTTTTGTTAACTTCCCTTTATTACGAATTCTCGTGGAATTTGTTTACATCGAATAAAAAAATGTATTAACAGCAATATGTTTAGACATAAAAATGAGAATAGTGAAAGCCTCATATTGATGTTACACATTCAAACCCAACCTTTGATCATATTTGATTCTAAAAAAGCGTTTTGATATCTTGAATTACGTCGTAAACCCTTCTTAGCGTTTATATTAAAACATAAAGAGAACAAACTTATTTCAAAAGTTATCTTGATGTTGGATCAAAAAATAATATTGTATAATACAACTATAAATATATATCTATATACATCTATATTTACATCTATATAGAAAACTGTCTATCAGTATATAATCTATAACTGTATATCTACAGTTAAACACGATATGTTTCTGTGCTCCTTTCCCTTAAAAGTATTTGGACTACTTGTAGAACCTTTTAACGTTCAAATTATATTTCTAAAAATAGTTTCTATGTTCGACTCTTTTGCAGAGGAAAAATGAAAACAAAAGTTTTTAAAATAATCTCTAAAAATAAACCGGATGATTAATGCTGAATTTTATCTCTGGAGGAAAATTTTAAAAAATATGTAAAAAACTGAACCTGACCCCCCCCCCCGGAGATCTTGCCCCCTTGCATTTTTATCAGAGAGAAATGACGCCCTCACTTTTTATCAGGATTGTGAAAGTACCCTATCCTCAACCTTTTAATGAAAGTATTAGAACCTGAGAAACCTTTCAATCCTCATGAGGATATTTTTAAAGAAACTGTAGACATGAACATCTTTATACAGAGTGGTTTATTTACAAAGGTACCCTGTAAACCGTGCCAGAGGAAAAAGTGACTTTTGGATTTATGTAACAACGGTAAGAAATAATTCTGACGTAATTGATATATTTTCATGACATAAAAACTATAAAAACTGCTTCATTGTTACTATGATAACGGTTTAAATGTTTCCAATAAGTCACTCATGTCACTTTTTGAATGTCACCAAAAATACCGCCAGCAGTCCCTTTAATTAAACTCAACTCAATGTACTTAAATTTAACCCCCCTCCCCCCGGCCCCGTCGTCTCAAAGTGAAATTAACGCTTTTTCTTCTTAGAAAACTATTTTATAAAGAGCCCCCCCCAACCAGAAAGTTTAAAAACCAACTTTTTGTTTTGGAAACATCTTATTCCGGGTTAAAACAGGGTTATATATGCATCTTTATTCATTAATAGGTTCTCAACCTGTTAATAGGTAAATAGGTCTGGTATCATCGAATTTGAAATGAACAGGGTTTAAGAAAAATATATTTGTTCGTCTATATTCATTCCTAACGATCTCATCGATTTAATGGGTTTGCTTATAGGCTGATATATTTGATGATAGATAGATAGATTTAAGATAGGTTTGATTATTTCTAACTTAATCCTCAATTCAACACCTGGGCACGCTACTTTTTATAAACGGGCAGATCGACAGATAGATAGATAGATAGATAGAATACTAGGAATTATCTTCAATTTCATATATCTAATATCAATCCTAGTCTAGGATTGAAATTGAAATTGAAGATTCGAAACAAACTAGACCTCGATATACGAGAA
This sequence comes from Eurytemora carolleeae, assembly GCF_000591075.1. NCBI lineage: Eukaryota > Metazoa > Arthropoda > Copepoda > Calanoida > Temoridae > Eurytemora > Eurytemora carolleeae. The sequence goes on along the minus strand of NW_019397507.1, from coordinate 112,486 downwards.
AGATCTAGAAAAATAGGCATAAACTAAATACAAATTAATGTGTCCAAAGATTTCCTTCAACACTTGTAATTCGTTTGTCATCATTCAAGATAATGATTAGTTTAGTTCAGACACTACTAGACTATATATTATACACAATATATATATATATATATATATACACACAACATTTTAAAAATCATTATACATACATTTAATTGACCAAATCAAAGCTTTTTCAAAATTTAATTTTAATCTGTTTTTATTTTTATTTTCTTTATTCCTGATGTTGATCAGACGTCTGTATTTTGACTTGGAGGAGAAAATATAAACATTCTTTTTAATAAAACGTTTATTCTTCATATTTAGTCTCAAATCTAACAAGTCATCTAAAAGAGAGGCATAAAGGAAATCAAGACTAATATTACTGCATGGTTCTACAAGACTGATATTACTGCATGGTTCTATGAGACTAATATTACTGCATGGTTCTACGAGACTTATATTACTGCATGGTTCTATGAGACTAATATTACTGCATGGTTCTACGTTTTTTATAAAATCCGCAAAATTTTTTTATTGTTTTTGTTTTACATTACAAAGAGAAAATGTTGACAATTAAAAAAGAAAATGTGAGTAAAGTGCCTACCAAAAGATGGTGTATCCTTTATTAAATTTTGCATCAATTTTTGTGTAATATTTTCTAATGATGTCTAGTCTGGGTCTAGACGAGATACAGGGGAGGGGGGGGGGGGCAAATGCAAAATTTGAATATTGAAAAATAATATTTAAACGTTTGATAAGGAGCCTGCATATTGCATTAATCTATTTATTTTTTAGTTTAACGGTTTTATTTTGGCGTCCAAAGAGAATTACACGGTCCTTCATTGCGGCTCGGAAAATGGATATAGTAAATTATGGAGTTTAAAAAATTAGAAATAAAAAGTCAAAATTTAGGACCAGAACTGAACACAATTCAGTAACACAGTTTGGATGGAGCACGAACAGCCGTAGTACATTTGAATTTTCGAGCCGGGTCAATCTTTCCGGTCCCAGTTTGTACTGTATCGCCCGGACATTGGATGAATAACGCAGACACTCAATAGGACTAGCCGGTACAACAAGGTTGACGCGGTCAACTTAAGGTTTAATTTACTTTTACTGAAGGGTCAGGGGTGCGTGGGAGGATCACTAAACTTTCGTAATAAATTTTAACCAACTCAACTAAAATTTTAAACCAAGTTGAACACATGCATTGCCATGGTTTCACCGAGTTTCCCAATTAAAATTAGAAGCAAATAGGTCCAGGGGGTTCTGAGTTATAATCGGACACACAAAAAACGAACAGACACACATAGATTACTACTTCATATATGTAGATATCATACACAAGTTTTAGCATAAATACTGTTTATGCAATATGAAAACAAACGGTTTTCATGCACGCAGATTTAATACAAAAGACGATCATCATTTGAATACTTTAAACTCAGATGGGGCTCAAAGACACTGATTGAAGTTCTCCCAGTGTACATGATACACCGTGATATCCTGAAGCACAATATTTTTTGGAAACCCTAAGCTCGAAATTTAAAAGAGTATCGTTGAACGAAACTCTCGAGTTTCCTTTTGGAAGTCTTAATATTTTGTAGATTTTGATTTAAGAGATTCGATAAAATTGGAGAATATGAAGAAACTAAATAAAAAAGTATTTCATAGCAAAAATATTGATATCCACAATATATATTAGTTGTCTAGTCAGCTAGTTATCTGGTTTATAGCCGTCTTATATATTAGTTGTCTAGTCAGCTAGTTCTATTCCCCATAACCCCGGCTTTCAAGCATTTCTATTCTTTATTTTAAACGCGTGCCACCCTTTTCCTTTTCATCTCCAGTAGATATATTGAATACAGAGAAACCGGAAACAGAGTTCAAACTTCCGGAAGTTCATGTTTAATCAGTTCAGGGTAGGATGTTTAATTGCAAGGGAAAATTTAGGATGGTAGCATAGTAATATTGAATGGTAACATAGCTAAGTATAATTTAGAATATTGATAACTTAGGATAAAAGATTTAAAATTCGGTGATGGTGATGGACCAAACCTCTGTAGAGTAAAAAAGTAGATGTTAGTATGGTAACTTGGGATGGAAGCATGGTAACTTGGGATGGAAGCATGGTAACTTGGGATAAAAGGCTGGTAACTTGGGATAAAAGCATGGTTACTTGGGATAGAAGCTTGGTAACTTGGAATGGAAGCATGGTAACTTGGAATAGAAGCTTGGAAACTTGGGATGGAATCATGGTAACTTGGGATGGAACCATGGTAACTTGGGATGGAAGCATGGTAACTTGGAATAGAAGCTTGGAAACTTGGGATGGAAGCATGGTAACTTGGGATAGAAGCTTGGTAACTTGGGATTGAAGCATAGTAACTTGGGATAGAAGCTTGGAAACTTGGGATGGAAGCATAGTAACTTGGGATAGAAGCATGGTAACTTGGGATGGAAGCATGGTAACTTGGGATGGAAGCATGTTAACTTGGGATGGAAGCATGGTAACTTGTGACAGATTTATGGCAATTTGCAATAGAAGCATGGTAACTTAGAATAGAAGCTTGGTAACTTGGGATAAAAGGCTGGTAACTTGGGATAGACGCATGGTAACTTGAGACAGAAACATGGTAACTTGGTAAAGAAGCATGGTAACTTAGAATAGAAGTATGGTAACTTAGGATAAAGGCATGGTAACTTGGGAGAGAAGGATGGTAAATTGGAATAGAAGCATTGTAACTAGGGATGAAAGCATGGTAACTTGGGATAGAAACATGGTAACTTGTGATTGAAGCATGGTAACTTAGGTTAGAAGCTTGGCAACTTGGGATTGAAGCATGGTTTTGGGATAGAAGCTTGGTAACTTGGGATAAAAGGATGCTAACTTGGGAAAGAAGCAAGGTAACTTGGGATAGAAGCATGGTAACTTGGAATAGAAGCATGGTAACTTGGGATAGAACATGATAACTTGGAATAGAAGCATGGTAACTTGGGATAGAAGTTTGGTACTTGGATAGTAGCATGGTAACTTGGGATAGAAACATAAACTTGGGATAGAAGCATGGTAACTTGGGATAAAAGGATGGTAACTTGGGATAGAAACATGGTAACTAATAACTGTATATATTTGGTAAATACTGTAGGGTTGATATTGTCGGGATTTACTAAAAGTAAACATTTTCAAGGACAACTGTGAAAGAAGAAACTACTTTATTTTAAGATTTCATGACTTTAAATAAACACACTATTCTTTGAATGATACAAACCCCCCTCTTCTTAACCTTGTTTTACCCCCCCCCCCCCAATTCTCCCTCTATAACTCCTTGCTCTAATAGCATGTATGTTGATATGTTGATTAATATACATTCCTTCAACCATTTTTGTATAAATTCGTGAGGAAAAATCTGAGATACCATCTGTAGACAGATAGATAGATAGATGTAGACTATGAGATTAAATCTTGGAGAAGGAAGGGTATAATCTTACAATTACTTGATAATAATATAAACCAGTAGGGTTCTATGTATATTTCTGTGACGGTGAATGTTAAAAGTTAAAACTAGCTGCTACTACATTTTTTATATTTTGCGTCGTAAAATTTAAATCTTTAAAATTTTCTAGTTTTCTGGTCGACTAGTTGTCTTGTCGACTGGTTGTCTGGTTGACTGGTTGTCTGGTTAACAAGTTTGCTAGTTAACTAGTTATTTGGTTAACTAGTTATCTGGTTAACTAGTTATCTGGTTAACTTGTTATCTGGTTAACTAGTTATCTGATTAACTAGTTATCTGGTTAACTAGTTATCTGGTTAACTATTAATCTGGTTAACTAGTTATCTGGTTAACTAGTTATCTGGTTGACTAGTTATCTGATTAACTAGTTATCTGGTTAACTAGTTGTCTGCTTAACTAGTTATCTGGTTAACTAGTTATCTGGTTAACTAGTTATCTGGTTAACTAGTTATCTGGTTAACTAGTTATCTGGTTAACCAGCTATCTAATTAACTAGTTATCTGGTTAACTAGTCATCTGGTTAACTCGTTATCTGGTTAACTAGTTATCTGGTTGTCTTCTTATCTTGTTGTCTAGTGATATGGATGTCTTTTTGTCTGGTTGTCAGTATGTCTGGTTGTCTAGTGATCTGGATGTCTTGTTGTCTGGTTGTCTAGTTGTCTCGTCGACTAGTTGTCTGGTTGTCTAGTTTTTTAGATGTCTGAATGTATAGATTTTGGTTAAATGTATATTTGTTTATTTATCAAGTTCAAGCTAGTTATCTGGTTTATAGCCGTCTTATATATTAGTTGTCTAGTCAGCTAGTTATCTGGTTTATAGCCGTCTTATATATTTGTTGTCTATTCTGCTAGTTATCTGGTTTATAGCCGTCTTATATATTAGATGTCTAGTCAGCTAATTATCTGGTTTATAGTCGTCTTATATATTAGTTGTCTAGTCAGCTAGTTATCTGGTTTATAGCCGTCTTATATATTAGTTGTCTATTCTGCTAGTTATCTGGTTTATAGCCGTCTTATATATTAGATGTCTAGTCAGCTAATTATCTGGTTTATAGTCGTCTTATATATTATTTGTCTAGTCAGCTAGTTATCTGGTTTATAGCCGTCTTATATATTAGTTGTCCAGTCGGCTATTTATCTGGTTTATAGCCGTTTAATATTATAGTTGTCTGGTCAGCTAGTTATCTTGTTTATAGTCGTCTTATATATTAGTTGTCTAGTCAGCTAGTTATCTGGTTTATAGTCGTCTTATATATTAGTTGTCTAGTCAGCTAGTTATCTGGTTTATAGTCGTGTAATATATTAGTTGTCTAGTCAGCTAGTTATCTGGTTTATAGTCGTCTTATATATTAGTTGTCTGTTCAGCTAGTTATCTGGTTTATAGCCGTCTTATATATTAGTTGTCTAGTCAGCTAGTTATCTGGTTTATAGTTGTCTTATATATTAGTTGTCTAGTCAGCTAGTTATCTGGTTTATAGTCGTCTTATATGTTAGTTGTCTGGTCAGCTAGTTATCTGGTTTATAGTCGTCTTATTTATTATTTGTCTGGGTCAGCTAGTTATCTAGTTTATAGCAAATAGATGCTAGTACAATAGATGTTCTTTATTTTCTGTTGTCACACTTTTTATTTAATCTTGGAAAAACATGCCAACTAATGTGTTACAATTTCGTTTTCCTTGTTAATTGACACTTGTGACGTCGTGTATATTGGCCCATTTCTTTGTTGCCTTCTATTGTACTTGTTAATCTATTTGGTTTATAGTAGTATTATTTATTAGCTGTCTGGTCAGCTAGTTATCTGTTTTTTTTTAAAGATTATCTAGACCTAGTTGTTTATTAAACCATTTTGGTTGTCTAGTTGTCTAGTGTGCTGACTAATTGTCTAGTTTTTGGTTTGTCTGTTTGTTTGTCTACATGTTGAGTCTGTCATGGCTGTTAGATTTTGTATTTCGTGTTTATAGTTAATTACTGGTCTTTCCTAATGAGTCAATTATGTCACTAATTTCTTAATTATACTTGTTTAGTATAGTGCAGGGGGCCAAGTCTGCAGTCTTCTTAAGAATAAACAGAATATCACAGATTATACTGTTCAGGCGTCACTTTATCTTTGTTAATAATTTACATCGTCAAGTATTAATATTATAATCTGCAAAAAAATTGGACAAATTATATCAGAATTGCCTTGCGTTGCCCGTAGTTTTTTTTTAAATCGTTAAATACTTGACAGAAAACTATATGATAAGCCGCCTATCCTATTTTACCCAGGGTTGACATTTTTAGTTTGTGCAGTTTTGCTGGCTATGGTGATATTGTAGAGAAAGAAATCCCCTAACGAGAATTATGAAATCTGCAAATCAGTAGTGTCGGATCCTCAGCTACCACCTTTAACCTACTCGTAGATATCCTGAACGCCAGTTCTCTACAGGTTAAATATATGCCCGCCTAGCCTTCCCTACAACTGATCTCTTCAAATGGCCGCTGGCCAGCCTTCCACAAGGTTGATCATGGTAGTTGTAAGTAATGATCAATTATCACCAGAACTCCTTCTACTCCTTTTCCTTAGACACAAGGAGATAAGCATCAGTCTCGACTTCCTCTATGCTCTAGACTTAGAAGGGACTTCTGTAGAGGAAAAAATCCCAGAACGAGGATTATGAAATCTGCAAATCGTAGTGTCGGATCCTGGAACCAGAAATACTTACTCATCTTCCTCTCCTTTATTACACTCGTTATTTATCATGTATTTACATCTAGAAACAGTAAATGTACTTCTAAAATATTTGTTTATACAGATACTATGATTTTAGGGCGTTGCGCGCCCATCTTCTACTTCAGTTGAGAACATTGTAAAACAAACAAAAATGTCGCGGATTTTAAAAAAACTTTCGTGGACTTTCAAATTTTTCAAAAAATCAAATTTTTTTGAGGCAATTTTTTGAAACCTTCCCTGTAGTCACGTTTGGTTCCACACAAAATTTGGGCTTGATCGGTACAGCCGTTTTGACGTTTATTGGATACAAACGGACAGACAGACATGACAAACAGAAAAGAAAAGTATATGTGTAGATATATTGACTGGTGAGGATCGAGAGATCTGAAACAATTTGTATTAATAAATATGAAAACGCAGAAGCTGTTCTGATTAGTGCTTTATAGTTATATATATATATATATATATATATATATACTTTGCTTGTCTGGGTGTTTGTTTGTTTGTCTGTTTTTTTGCTTAAAAAATTTTTAAATTCCCGAAACTAGTAGCCTAGTAGATATATAAATATATAATAGATATCTAGATAGAACAGATAGACAAAATTGGCGCAAATTTAAAGATATTTCTTAAAAATGTCAAATATGTTGTAGAAATATTGATAAAAGTCCGATACATCATTAAAAATACGAACTAGATTAAAATATGCAGATTTTCAGACGTTTATTACCAAATTGAATAATAGTAGGACCGGGGTATAAGGTATAGTGACGGGATACAGAAAAAATATTATTTTATATTTTTTTTCAACAAAATTATAAGATTTATTACCAAAAGATGGTGTATCCTTTATTAATTTTTATAACTGGTTTTCATAACGATACCCTGTCTTAAGTTTTGGGCTCTGTACATACTCTTGCAGGATACAAACTTAAAGCACTCTACTTAATATATCTATCTATCTTCTGTCTATTTATCTATCTATCTATCTATCTTCTGTCTATTTATCTATCTATCTATCTATCTCCGGGTATGGATTAGGTTTGGTAACTTGATACCTTTTCAATTAAAATCATCCTAGTTTTCCATCTTCTCAAATTCTCACAGACAAACACTGTCCGTGTTATTTCTGTTCAGTTAAAGGGACTGTTACCGTAACTTTCAATTAATCTTAATTATAAAGACTGTAATAAACTATACAAAATAGTTTAAAGGGATTGTTCATCTATTCCAAAATACTCGAAATAATAAAATTTTGGAAATAACTTTAATCTTCCCGGTCAAAGATATATATAAAAAGATCACTGTTTACAGGTCCTTCAACTGCTTTTAGCAAAACACAATGGTCAGTACAGTGGTCGGCGAATATATCAATACAATGAAGACGACCTTTCATTTTGAGCTTTGATTTCTAACACGCTTTTTTTCAAATAATAAGGTTACAAATAAACAAATAGAAGCTGTTACAAGATTGCTTCTCTTTGCTTCCATGTTAATATTTATTCAAGCTTGGTAAAAATAAAATTGAAATCGAAAGTCGTCTTGTATAGATAAATACGACGACTTCTGTATGATAAACACTATCGATGATTCGGCCGGGACCGAACATATTTTCGAATATTAGGCCTAATTTTAATGGTTAAAACGGTATTATAGAGAAACATGTTTTATCGATGACCCCCCCCCCCTTCCTCAATTTAATTCACAGGAGGATCGGGCCAATTTTTTTTTGTATACCTTACGTGACCCCAGAGAAGGTTTATGGATGATTGAAAAATTCGATTTTTGAAAATTTTGAATATCCACGAATTTTTTTTTATAAAATCCGCAAAATTTTTTTATTGTTTTTGTTTTACATTACAAAGAGAAAATGTTGACAATTAAAAAAGAAAATGTGAGTAAAGTGCCCTGAAAGCCTAGTAATATAATTTGAAAATGATTGAATCACGTTTATTAACTTTTTTTAGATGAAATGCATTTAGAAAACAAACCATACAAATGCATTCTAACTGAAGAGGAAATTCTAACTAATCTCGCATTGGTCTATTTTAAAATTTTGACCAAAAATTGGTCGTAAATAGTGAATATCCATTCGAGTATTTTACTCAGCTTTTTCAAAATGTCGTCTTCTTTCGAAGTTTTCTTGACACTACTAAATACCAGAAACTCTTATATAAAAAAGTAGGTAATGTTGATCCGCTCTACTGCCCATCCGTCCTATTGCCCATCCGCTATACTGCCCATCCGACCTACTGCAACATCTGACCTACGACAGCTGTAGGTCGGATGGGCATATCTTCTTGCCCATCCGACCAATTCAGCAGCTTATTTTGTCATGCCTATAGCGCAGTAGGGTAGAAATAATTAATTGTTATAGCTGTCAGACGGCCACTCAATTTTGTAGGTCAGATGGGCACTTCTGTAGGTCGGATGGGCATTTTTCGTAGGTCGGATGGGCATTTTTCGTAGGTCGGATGGGCACTTTTCGTAGGTCGGATGGGCATTTTTCGTAGGTCGGATGGGCATATTTTGTAGGTTGGATGGGCATTTTTCGTATGTCGGATGGGCATATTTTGTAGGTCGGATGGGCACTTTATGGGCACTTTATATTTAGGGTTAGGTTAGGTTAAGCTCATTTCTGGGCCGAGCGCTGCGGCTAGAACAGGCTAGGGGGCCGAGCGCTGCGGCTAGAACAGGCTAGGGGGCCGAGCGCTGCGGCCACATGTCTTGGCCGACCTACGAAAAATGCCCATCCGACCTACGAAAAATGCCCATCCGACTATACGAAAAGTGCCCATCCGACCTACGAAAAATGCCCATCCGACCTACGAAAAATGCCCATCTGACCTAACGAAAAAGGCCCATCAGACCTACTAATGTGTCCAAGCGACTGCTTAAAGTAGGTCGAATGCACCAATATGCTGTTTTTAACGTGCCCATCCGACCTACAGTGCATCGGACCTACCACAGCTGTTAAAACCACGTGCGTGTAGGTCGGATGGGCAGTAGAGGGGATGGGCGTAGGTCCAAAAATACACCATCAAAAAAGTATACTAAACGTCACACGTGACAATTTTTAAGAGAAACATAAACAAACTAAAAGCTGAGTTTGTATTGTATAATGTTCGATGATAATATTAATACATGGAAGACGACTTTTCTATTGAAGTTTTTTCTTTTTTAACAAGCTTTTTTCCAAATTACAAGTTTACATGTAAACAAAGAGAATCTGTCAATTTATAGATTCTCTTTTATCCGTGTTTATATGTATCCATTCCAAGCTGTCTAAAAGCTTGATAGAAATCAAAATTGAACTCGGAAGTCGTCTTCATTGTATTGATATATATGACGACGACTGCGTGGCTCTAATATAGTTTATTTGAGATATCCGGTATCCTGATGTATCTTCTTGTTTTTGTTATTGACGATCTTGAGTCTTGACAGGTGTTTGAACTATTTATATAAAGGTTCAAAGACGACTATTAGAAATTTATAGGGCCTAGGGTACTTGATACTATAGTACATGTACTATGTACTGTACTGTGTATCTATATGTAGGTGTGTACTTTGTCTGTACTAATTTATATATTAACAGTTTACTGTGTACTATACTATATATACATGATTTCAGTATGCACTGTGTACTATTACTCTATATCTATGTACAGATGGTACTGTTTTCAATTTTCATGTATGGATTGTATACTTTATATCTATTTACAGGTGGTACTGTACTAAAGTGTCCTGCGCGGGTTGTACTGTGTACTGTACTATGTATCTGGTGTTCAGGTACTATATGTCTTTGTAGAAGTGTGTACCGTACTATGTATCAATGTACAGGTGTGTACTGTATACTGTAATATATAACTATGTGCAGGTATGTACTCTACTGTACTATATATCTTTATACTAGATGGTTTAGTATTCCCAAGGTTAGAGGTTGATTCCAAGGTTCAAGCTCAACAACCACGAAACTAAATTCAGAAGAAATTTTGGTAAAAGTTGGATTTTTAACGGTAAGTATAATCTGTGCTCACGACTTCATAGGGGTAAATATGCTTTAAACATGCCTTATTAAGCTAATATTAAATTGGAAAACTTAGATAAATCATATTTGAGAAAATGTTTTAGAAAACCAGATATTTTGAAATGTCGTCTTTCACTAATTTTTATTCAAAGTCTTTAAATACTTGACCATGTTGGAACTAAGGCACAGTTTTCCATTAAAACTTGTACCAAGGGAACCACAGACCCTCCCCGCCGTATTCACAGGCAGATATTTTACTCAAATTTGAGTTTTTACCCTTGTTCCTCTCCTTACCCTACTCCATATACTCCAACCAACTACTCTGCCCTACTGCAACCATCTATTGAGAAACGGGATCCCCTACTCTGCTCTACCTACTGCTCTGTTCTTCAGGCAAAAATTACTTATTTATTTTTCTATTATTATTTCTATTTTTATTATCTAAACCAATATATATACGCCTGTATACGCCTCTGTACCGATACATATATATATATATGATATACCCGGAAACATGAATGGTTTTCATATTGGCCTTTAAACTGGGTTCTAGTTTAAACTAGACTTGAATCTCAATACCAGACTTTAAACAACATTGGGACTGGTTGTAACAATAGTTAGATAGATAGCAATTTATTTAAATAGTTTTTTAATTTAATTAAACGTTTGCCGAATAAAAAGAAAAAAACTAGCTAGGACGACTTGCTTGCACTTTTTTGATGCTAAAGAAAGCAATGAATATTATTTAATTGTCAATTTTTGGTTAATAATTTGGTGTTTAACCCACTTCTTATCTTCTTGTGTTCAACCCACTTCTTATCTTCTTGTATTCAATCCACTTCTTGTCTTTTTGTGTACAATCCACTTCTTGTCTTTTTGTGTTCAATCCACTTCTTATCTTCTTGTGTTCAACCCACTTCTTGTCTTCTTGTGTTCAATTCACTTCTTATCTTCTTGTATTTAACCCACTGGTTGTCTTCTTGTGTTCAATCCACTTCTTGTCTTTTTGTGTTCATTCCACTACTTGTCTTCTTGTGTTCAATCCACTTCTTGTCTTCTTCTGTTCAATCCACTTCTTGTCTTTTTGTGTTCAATCCACTTCTTATCTTCTTGTGTTCAACCCACTTCTTGTATTCTTGTGTTCAATCCACTTCTTGTCTTTTTTTATGCCCACTTCTTGTCTACTTGTCCCATAATACCTAATTTTAGATCTTGTATAATTTCTTATTCTCTGTTCATGTGTTTTTTGTGTCTTTTTAATTTCATAATGTCAATACTCTCAATACATATATTATTGTCTTTTTACCTTCTTTACTTCGTTTTTTTATGAGTTCGTATTCTTTTAAACTAAATTGAAATATTATTACATAAACTGAAATATTACTATATTAACTGAAATATTATTATAAACTGAAATATTTTTATATAAACTGAAATATTATTATTTAAACTGAAATATTACTATATAAACTGAAATATTATTATATAAACTGAAATATTATTATGTAAACTGAAATATTACTATATAAACTGAAATATTATTATATAAACTGAAATATTATTATAAACTGAAATATTTTTATATAAACTGAAATATTATGATACAAACTGAAATATTATTATCTAAACTGAAACTTTATTATATAAACTGAAACATTACTTTACAAACTGAAATATTATTATACAAACTGAAATATTACTATATAAACTGAAATATTCTTATATAAACTGAAATATTATTATATAACCTGAAATATTACTATATAAACTGAAATATTATTATTATACAAAATAAAATATTATTATATTAACTGAAAAAAAAACTTAAAGCTGTTTTACTTACTTTCCAATTCCATATTGGATGTTTAAGATTCTTTAAGACAAACAAAAATTCAAAGAATCGATTCTAACCTTTATTATTGCAGAATATCTTGTTTACTAGAAATCAATCAATCAAACAATCAATCAACTTTGATAAAAATGCTTGTGTAATATGTACAAATATGTAGATAGATAGATATCTAGATAGATAGATTTTAGATAGATATATTGTAGATAGATAGATAGATAGATAGATAGATAGATAGATTGTAGATAGAACATATGTTATGGGAAACTATCTTGAAAGTATATTCGGTGAAGGAAAATTGTAATGCAAAATCTGCCAATTAAAACTTAACAATCTAGCGCTAAATATCAACCTATTGCTCTACTTAAATCCCCGAATACTTATTTATGCATAATAATAACAATCAAATTGTAGATTAGAGGATGCAAGTTTATCCAAACCCTGGGATTTTTTATATTCAATCTGAATTCAAACCAATAAAATTTCAGACGAAGTTTTTCAGAAATTTATTCCCTTTCTCAGTGTAAAGCTAATCAAAGTTGTAATCTTGTTTAAGATTTAAACAATTTTACTCTTAGTTTAATGTTGGTTTAGTTTCAACTATAGTTGGTGTTTATTCCTCACTGAGAGAACATAAGGCATTATTTCGTAACACAGACACCAGATTTACGCTGCGTATAGTTGGTCCCTTGTTACGCAGAATTTGCGTCAAGTCCAGTCACAGTTTACTCGACAGTTTATTGTGAGATAGACCCGGTGATTTAACGTGACGCATTGTTAAGAATAAAAACCTGATGAGTTGTTAAATAATTGTAGATTCATGTTTACCTTTAACGATTAACTAGAAGATAAATTACTGTTATTCTGGACGCAAAAATTAAATAAATTTAAAAAACACAAATTTTAACGTATACAGCATGAATTTTTATTATTCTAAAGTTAATAAATTTCAAAAAACTTTAGAAAACTGGAAACTTTATAAATAGTACACGAAACGCGAAAATTATGACTTCAATTTAGAGTTTTTCCATTGATCAAAACTCTTATAAAAATCACAACAAAATGAATGTACAATCCGTTATACATACAGACTGCTGCTAATTGGTCCTTAATACATGGTTTTTAATTTTTATGGGAGTTAAACCTTGATTTTATTTTTAAACGCATATTTTTATACTCTTTATTTCCATACAACAAAAAATAGACGTTTTTGATATTTCCTTAGCCATTTTCCCGACGAACATTCATATAATGTGATTCCTTTTTTTCACAATATTTAATTTTTTCATGAAAGTCAGATTTTGTAAATAAAAACAAAGATTTTCTACATAATGATGCGTTTCATTTTCTCCTAAAATTCACAGAATATTAAAAAGAAATTGACAAAATAAAAAAAAATGAAATAAACAAATTTGATTTAATATAAAAGTATTATATGAAATCGAAAATCTTGATTAATGATATTTAATATTAAAAATGTTTAGGGGGGGGCAAAAAAAATTTTCGCGCTTCGCGCGAAATATTTCCCCCTAGCCCCCCCCTAACCAAATGTCTAGTTGCGCGCCTGGATAGATAGACAGTTAAATTACCGTAAATAATCATATAAAACTTGGCAATATGCAAAAATCTGTTCTTAATGAACATTTTACTGCAAATACAACTAATAAACAGCGAAATGATTGTCGTCTTCGTACTTTAAAAGAATGTAAATGCTCTTATAGATTTTTCATTTTATACCGTTATTACTGTAAAGGTTTCAAAGCTTGTTTTAAGATTCAAAATAGTTATCAAGGAACTGATTACTCGCTACAAGCACTAATGTTCTCCCTTTATTATAGATTATTTGTTGTAGCAAAACAATTATATGCTTATATTTCTACAAGTGCATTTTCTTCAATTGGAAAAACCTTGTCGACGATATTTTCAGAAAGTGCAATACGTACTCGTATTTTCTTCAGAAAAAAGTCCCCTAAAAGGTGAAAATGTTTTTCATAATTCTTCAGAGGTTACAACTTTTGACACTTCTAATTTTGAAGGGAAAATTACCACAATCTTAATCCTAAACATTCTCTTTTTTGATGCATTTTGATTTTGATGCATTTTAAAGGCGGAAATAGTTTCTATTACATTTAAACATCAATATCAATTCATTATTAAAACCTTCTATCATTCATTTGTTTAACTACACGTTGCGCTTCATTTAAATAATCAATTAACCTTAAAAGTAAAAACAATAATAATAATAAATAAAATATTTTTAGTCCCTGGTTAGATTACTTGTGATACTGCCTGGAATTTCAGGCCAATAACTCATTTTAGAAATATTCACAGAATATACAGTTTCAGTTTCATAGTACTCTTTTTTATATATCGTGACAATGAGATATAAAATATACCAGGGAGGGTAGTATTGCTGAGTGGGGGGGGGGGGGGGGGGGTTAAAGGAAGGGAAAAAGTTTGGGGGTAAGAAACACGAAAAAAATGGAGAATTGGAATTTAAAGGAAAATAGAGAAGAACGAGGACAAAAGTGAAACTTAATTGTGAAAACCTATTTCTACTGAAATAACACGTGACCCTTTCATTGAAGAGTTCCAGGGCCCAATTCACAACAATTTATAATTTTCAATTACGGGTTTTCTGTAAAGGTGAATAGCGTATTTATGCAGCAGAGACAATGTAGGAAACCGAGATAGTTTTCAACTTTTTAAATAAAGGGTTAAATAGTACCGTTGTGAATTGAGCATGTATCGCCTTCAATTGAAGAACTCTTGAAATTAGTTAAACTGATCACTAAACCTTTAACTATTTAACGTTACGAGATACTAATTGATTAATTAGAGAAATCTCATTGTCACAAAATAATCTTAACCTTGTCCTTCCGCTTTTATAAATTTCCATTCATCCATTCATAAACTTAGTTTTTTATTAATCTATTCATAAACTTAGTTTTTCATTAATTCATTCATAAACTTAGTTTTTCATTAATCCATTCATAAACTTAGTTTTTTATTAATCCATTTTCATTAACTTAGTTTTTTAATAATCCATTCATAAACTTAGTTTTTCATTAATCCATTCATAAACTTAGTTTTTCATTAATCCATTCATAAACTTCGTTTTTATTAATTCATTCATAAACTTAGTTTTTTTTTAATTCATTCATAAACTTAGTTTTTCATTAATCCATTCATAAACTTAGTTTTTAATTAATCCATTCATAAACTTAGTTTTTCATTAAATCTTTTCTTAAACTCAGTTTTCATTAATATATTCATAAACTTTGTTTTTTTTTTATTAATCCATTCTTAAACTTAGTTTTTTATAAATCCATTCATAAACTTAGTTTTTCAATAATCCATTCTTAAACTTAGTTTTTTATAAATCCATTCATGAACTTAGTTCTTCAATAATCCATTCTTAAACTTAGTTTTTTATTAATCAATTCATAAACTTAGTTTTTCAATAATCCATTCATAAACTTAGTTTTTCATTAATCCATTCTTAAACTTAGTTTTTTATAAATCCATTTTTAAATTTTTAATCAAACCATAAAATGCATTGTCTTTTATCAATTTACTATTCCCAGTTCAGAAAATAAAATAAGTTTATTTTCTCTTTCTTTCTTTTCCTAGATTGTATCTAAATTATTAATTATTATCAGTGTCGTCTTATTTCCCTTTTGAATTCATCACTTATGCCCCTTTTCAAGAAACACATTGTATATAAATATTAGATATGTTAGAATTAGTTTCCGGATTGTGAAATCCAGGTTTACGGGTTTCCCCAAACCCATCATGAACCTTGCACGAATAAATCAATTATTCATAATTAAAGGGACTGGTTAATGTTCAACTATTTGAAAATATACATATAACCACATTTTTTTAATAAAGAACAATTAATATCTGTTTACAGAGCAAACGAGATTTTACCAGAAAAATCGGGTTCCTTATAATTTTTTTGTATCTTTTATTAAAGTTACAAGTTTTATTTTATATCAGATGTGTTGACTTACTGAATAGAGAGTGGGGTTGAAGAATTCGTAACTTCAGAACAGTTTGTATGTTTGTAAAAAAAATTTTAAAATGAGAAGATATTAAAGATAGATACCCTCCAAACACATGTACTTATTTATCAAATATAAATAGTGCTGAATAAAAGCAAAAAGTAATATTTACATTTTTATAAATTTTTGTGTATTTTCAAAAAGGTGAACGGTCCCTTTAATAATTAATCAAATTTCTGTTTATTAAACACAAAATGTATAATTTACCTGACACAATTTAGAAAATAAAATGAAAAATGTTTTTTTCTAGAAAAGCGTTCTTAGAAAAATATCTTGAACAACAACATCATTATTTTTGACAAAACAATAAAGCTGAAAGTAAATTAATAAGAAATGCAATCCTTTATGTATTGTGTAAAATGACGGAAGTAGATATTTAAGGTTAAAATTCAATGCCGTGCGTAGGAACCAAAATTTAATTCTAAAGTAAAGAGTTTTATGGGAGTGTTTACTTAATAGTTTTTACAAAACAGGGTGGATAGATCTTAATAGTTTATTTATTTGCAGTAGGTCCATTGGTGCAGCTCTGTATTCTACTATTTATTTTCAGTAGGTCCAACGATGTAGCCCTGTATTCTAACATTTTTTCAGTAGGTCCCTTCATGTAGGGCTGTATTGTTATCTTAATCTTAGTGGGTCCCTTGATGTAAGCCTGTATTTTTATACTCATTTTTAGTAGGTCCCTTGATACAGCTCTGTATTTTAATATTTATTTGGCTGACAAATATTGGTTTTAATTCAAGGTCTCAGAGTGACGCATTTCATTTAATATTTATACAAAAATCACATTTACATTGGTTTAACTACCGGGGTGGGAGGGTTGCTCAATATATTTAATTTATTGCTTCTTTAACTTAATCATGAAAACAGACACCTAGAGAACTATTGTATATTATAAAGAAAACAAATTGGAGATATTCCTTGTTTCAAGAATCAGGGTAAACGGTACTGCATACGCATTACGCATACTTACAAGTGAACCTTCGCAGAGCTAGGGAACGAGAAATTACAAAAGATTCATTTAATTGCTTCCATCCCACAAGTGACAATTACTATGCTTCCTAATACTCTGCTTTTACTGTTCACGATGATATTGTTTGCAGCTATTCATTCTCTTCTTTATTTTATTTCAGCTTTTATTTGACAACATCATGAAGTATATTTCGCAAGCTCGAACTTTCGAATCCCTTTATCTTTTAAACCTGATAGTTGGAAATATCTAAGGACCACGACACTGTGTTTTAAAAGATATTTAAATTAAAAATTTTGAATTGGTACAGTGATAACCAGAAGACAATGGAAAAGGAAGACGGCATTATGACAATACTTAAGTGTATTTGATGTTGTTACAGGGAAACTAGTTTTGGGAGATACTTATCAAGAAAGTTACAGGGTATGTTTACACGTAATGCTCAAGTGCTCTGTCTCATGTATTTCATGAGTCATATTCATTGGACTGTTTAAAGTCATAACTCAAGTGTCTAAAAGTCGTCTTCATATTTCAGTGATTTCTGGTTATCTCTTTATCATGACATCTTACCCAAATATCTAAATATTCTATGCTTTATTCTCAGCTTTAAATACCATGCTTACAATGAAACCATGATAAGTTGGAGAGATTAAATTGAAACTTGTCAAGAATATTATGTAATTAATATTTGAACAGGAATACACCGTCTAATCGGTTAAATTCAACAATTTTGAAATAGAACAAGTGTTCTAATATATTTTCAAGATGTTTAGTTACAATGTTTAGAAACATAGATACAATATAGCATATTTAGTATAATTATAGTAGTTTCTTGGTAAATAATTTCCTTGTAAATAGTTTCTTGGTAAATAGTTTACTGGTAAATAGGTTCCTGGTAAATAGTTTCCTAGTAAATAGTTTCCTGGTAAATAGTTTCCTAGAAAATAGTTTCCTGGTAAATAGTTTCTTGGTAAATAGCTTCCTGGTAAGTAGTTCTTGGTAAATAGCTTCCTGGTAAATAGTTTCCTGATAAATAGCTTCCTGGTAAATAATTTCCTGGTAAATAGTTTCCTTGCCATGCATGACCGTATTTTCTGTTAATATCACGGGAAATATCTACGCAAATAATGCTTTTCATAATAAGTCCTTTGAAATAAATGTTTTTGCAGTCGGCATGAATAAAATATTTACAAAAAGTTTTGACATAAAAAAATTACTGAATTAAAAAAAATTATAGATTTTTCATATGTTTCATATTTGGGTTTTATATCGTCCTTATTTCCAAATAAAAACCACACGCATTTTAAACAAATTTATTTTGAATTTAAGTGTACACATGCTTTTACTAGGTAGATGATAATGCCCCCCCCCCCCCCCTCTATAAATATTGTTGAAACCCTGTATTTCAGGGTTATCTAATCCCTCGCTCTCTGTAAACCTATCTAACTATCTAGCAATGGGAGACGGGAAATCAACGCTTAGTTGCTGTCATACACTCATACCATGCTCACTGTTACCGGCATTAATAGTAGCAGTAGCAGGAGTTGTAATATTGTAATCAGTAGAAGTTGTAGTAGTAGTAGTAGTAGTAATAGTAGTAGTAGTAGTAGTAGTAGTAGTAGTAGTAGTAGTTGTAGTAGTTGTAGTAGAAGCAGTAGTAGAATTAGTAGTTATATTTGTTGTAGTAGTAGGAGTAGTAGTAGAAGAATAAGTAGTTGTAGTAGTAGTAGTAGTGGTATTAGCAGCGTAGCGTTGCCCAGGTTACTCATAGTAACTCCCGCTGTTTACCCGCGCTTAGTCTTAAATTCAGAGTTAACTAATTTTCCTCATAAAAGTCGATACACTCAATTTCGAATCTTAAAATATCGTCGAGAACATTCCCGTGGTTCTCCCAAGTTCCCCAATTACCTAATTTTGTTTTATGTTTTTACTAGCGAGATGTTATTGATACACAACACCCAAGTTGTTTATGAACAGCTGTTAAATTCTTTTATTTAATCTCCTTAGAGCAAACAACCTAAAAAAATATTTGATAAACCATCAACTGTCAAAATAGAAAAACAATATACAGTAACGGATTCAAAATATATTTTTTACAATATTGCAATGTTAAAATTACCAAAAAAGAAAAAATAATACAAAAGTGGTTTGCGTAAAATGTATAAATTGACATTCATATAATCCATGTTTATTGTATAAAATACATGATATGTATATCTACATGTTTATTGTATAAAATATATGATATATATCTACATGTTTATTGTATAAAATATATGATATATATATACATGTTTATTGTATAAAATATATGATACATATAAATCTACATGTCGCTTTTTTCTCGACCAGTTATTTTTACTTCCTTGTTGGGAAATATCAAACAATAGAAGATGGAGGGGGGGGGGGGAGGGGTTGAGGGGAAAAGGGGAGGAATGTTGGATTATAAAATTTGAATATTTTAGAAAATTCAAATGAATAAGTAACGTTAGATAACAAGAGGAAGGTGCAGGAGATCAATTAATTAAACAAGGAATAAATCAATCCAATAACAGGTAACAGACACACTTAACTTATTTTAAAAATGGCAAGTTTGAAAAATAGTCCTTCTCTGTTTGTAAAGTCATGTTTGTAAATTTGCAACCTCCCCTCCTTCCTCTATTTCTAAAGCAAAATATAAAAGAAATTTTTAACTTGGCAAATATTAATCAGGTCTTATAATACTCGACCTTACTAGTTCTTCCTGGTTTAACGGTCAGAGAGGATAATATAAATATTAAAGTTATAGATTCATAAAAGGTGTAGAAACATTTCAAGAAAACATTTTAGAAGACATATTTTTACTAATTGTACTTATTATTCGTTCATTTCATAAAAATGTAAAATGTATTCAACCAATGTCAAATGTTCATCTATAAATTTCTTCTCTTAAAATGTTCCTGGAAAATACTAAATGTATTGTATTAAATTCTAAAAATCACATTATTAAATATATTTAGAGTTGTCGTATTAAGTAGACGTTTCATTAAAACACTCCGATAAACTCTGTAATTGGTTTATCCTCTATGGCCAAGGATAAACCAATTAAAACTGAAAATATCTTACATTGTTCATATATTTAATCCAGACCTTCATCATTCTATTCATTCCACTTCTCCTTTTCATCCTACTCCTTCTATTCATCCTACTCCTCCTTTTCATCCTACTCCTTCTATTCATCCTGCTCCTTCTATTCATCCTACTTCTTCTATTCATCCTACTCCTTCTATTCATCCTACTCCTTCTATTCATCCTACTCCTTCTGTTCATCCTACTCTTTCTATTCATCCTGTTCCTTCTATTAATCCTACTCCTTCTATTCATCCCACTTCTCCTTTTCATCCTACTCCTTCTATTCATCCTACTCCTTCTATTCATCCTACTCCTTCTATTCATTCTACTCCTTCTATTCATCCTACTCCTTCTATTCATTCTACTCCTTCTATTCATCCTACTCCTTCTATTCATTCTACTCATTCTATTCATCCCACTTCTCCTTTTCATCCTACTCCTTCTATTCATCCTACTCCTCCTTTTAATCCAACTGCGCTTTTTCATCCTACTTCTACTATTAAACCCATTCTTTCTTTTCACCCTCCTATTCATCCTACTACTACTAGTCATCCTTCTCCTTCTTTTCGTCCCGCTCCTTTTATTCATCCTATTTATTCCATTCATCCTACTCCATATATTCATCCTGCTCCTTCTATTTATCCCACTCCTTCTATTCATCCTACTCCTTCTATTCATTATAATCATTTTATTCATCCTACTCCTCTTATTCATCCTGATTATTTTATTCATTCTACTCCTCTTAATCATTTTATTCATTCTACTTCTTATCTTATATATTATTCTTTTTTCTCATTCATTTCTTCCTAGCTCAGCATTTCCATCCATCTTTTCCTGCTTCTTTGCGTTAAATATTTTTTACTTTCTTTCTCATCATTAATGTTTTTCCTTGGTCTGCTGTATACTATGCATGAATAGCAAATTCTATATTTTCCACTTGTACTTTAAGTTTAAATCCTATTTTACATTTTGCCCCGACCATGCAGAGTAAGAACAAGTTTGCCCTAATTGTATTTTGTTTGTTTCAGATATCCAAGAGATGCCGTTCAAGGCTGAATCTCAGGTAGCATAATCATAGAATTCATTGTATTTTATATACATACATAGCAATGTAGTAATATGGTAATGGGGGAAATAAACCGAATCAGTAAAAGTAATAAATCTAAACAAGTTGGAATACTAATTGTTTAAAGTATGAAAGACCCTCTGGCAAAGTCAACAACATTTGTTATTTATACCGTTTATATTTGGCAAGAAAAAAAACTAGTTATTAAAAAAAAGTCGTGAAAATTTTTCCTCTTGCGCCTGCTTCAGTCAGTACAATTGACAGAATGGTTTTGTTGAAAAATGTCAAAAGTTTAATTTTTATTCGCATTTTTTGAAACTTCAGACATGCTCTTAAAATTGTTAAAATGTTAAAAAAATTTTCGACATTTTGTAACCGGTTTTAGTGGTCCTTTTCGAGTTCATGAAAATGTCAGAATATTCATTAAAACGATTTTTCACAACAACAAAAACTTTAATGATATTTACCGATTTTCGTTTAAACATTCATTAATAAATTAATCGTTACAGAATATAAATATTTTGCAGCTCTGACCTAAATAAATTCTAAAATTTGAGTCACTGATTATAATCTATATATTTCAGACGACTCTAGCGAGTAAATCAGGGGCTGTAGAGAAAGCTATGCAAATGGAAATTAAGAAGGTCATCATTTTAAAAATTTTATATTTGGTTCTGTTATTTATATTGACACAGGAAGGATATGACATGAACAAAAAAAATTAAAACTTATCTTCCCCATTTTATTCAAATATCTCATCTTCGGATTCTTATATCTTTGTAACCAATCGTAGCCCTAGGATATTTCACGCTTTGAATATTTGATCTATTAAAATACATAATAAAAAATATCAAAGGTTTACGAAAATCAGGTTAAAAATGAGCATGAGGCAAGTAATCTCAGTTCCTTTGTTCCGAATTAATCCTGATTGTAAAATATGGAATTGTCTATGTTTGTTTTTGTTCTAGGTGCCCTGGTGGAACAAAAGAACAAGAATGGAAAGAAGATTTTTTCTTATCACAGGTAAAATTTGGGATTACCACCTTTAACTAACGTTTTTATGAATGTTTGTTTCCACATACTAATTTCCATAGTTTTCAAAGTTTTAAAAAGTTAAATTATTATTATTAAATTACTAGTGTTATTTCAGTTAGGATTTTATCTATTTATGCATTAAACTGAAGAAATTACTTCTGGTACTTCTTGAAGAATCAGGATATCGTCGTTATTCTTGTTCAGATATAGTGTACCGTTGTAAATCCGACATTACGATTAAACCTAGGTAAAAGTCCTTTACTCACGTGGATTTAACGTTTCAGAAAGCTGTGACTTTCGATCACAATTTGACTCATTAGACATAATTTATTAGCCTTTTTTTCATAAATATTTTTTGTCGGCATATACATGATGGATGAAAAAGTATAAAATAAAAAAATCTGTAAGTTAAAAGATTGTTGATATATAGACAAAAACATGTTTGATTTCATATAGAAGAAACTGAATACTGCTCACTTTGGTTAGTCCAAGGTGAACTGACTCCTTTTTTATTGTTTAGGTGTACTAGGTGTACTGTGTGTTGGTCTGAGTATTGCTATTATTCTATTAGCCAGAGGGAAAAAGAATACGGTATGCATTTATTTAATCAATTTTATTCCAAAACTTTGCTGGAACAATCACGAAGGGGACAAAAGGAATGTTAGTCACGCCTTGATTATTTTAAGATTACTTTATGCTCTAACAATCCAAATTTTTGTGTGGAGACTTTTCCACCAGTTCTTATGAATGCATCACTTCAGATCTATTTCCATGTTCCTTTATAGTTTTAGCAGAGGCACAGCTGTTTCTCATTTTGTAATTTTTAATGCATCTCATGTTCAATTCTTCACCTTGTTTTCTTAAATTAAAATTCACATGTATTTTAAGACAATAGGTGTTTAAACTGCGCACAGAGTGAGAAAAATATTATATTAATGATACTTTTCCATTGTATTTACTAACAAAATATTTCTTATTTCAGGGTCCTGAACACAGGTTTCAGTTTGGTGCTGATGATATTAGGCCCGCCTATCAAACATCATCAGAACTACTTGCAGGTAAACATCATCAGCACTACTAGTAGGTAAACATCATCAGAACTACAAGTAAGTAAACATCATCAGCACTACTAGTTGTTAAACATCATCAGAATTGCTAGTATAGGTAAATAAAATCCATTAAAAATTAAAGACTAAGATAAGATTTAAAAAAATCATTTTTAAATTCGATATTTCTTGATGTTTTAGATGAACCTAAAGTGACCAGTCACCCTGTTAATTCAAATATGTGTACATCAAAGGTAATAAAAAGACAGCCATGAAATAGAATGATAAAATTTTTGATGACAATTCATTTCAATCGGCTGTAATTCAACCAGCTGTGTAATATACAATTGTTTAAAATATGAGCGCACTGTGAGTTTACTGTGTAAAATAAGTAGATGCAAGCAACACGACTTCTTATTTTGTGACTGTTGCCCAAGGAAGCTACGTGAAGAGAGAGATTAGTATATATTTTAGGGTTTGGCTAGGTTAAGACACTTTCTGGGCCGAGCGCTGCGGCTAGGACAGGCTACGGGATGAGCGCCGCGGCTAGGACAGGCTACGGGGGCCGAGTGTCGCGGCTAGAACAGGCTGTCTGTTCTGTCTTGTAATTTAACGCGGCATGCCCGCGTAACTTCCTTCTGCCTTATGTTGATACAAAAGTATTATATAAGACGGTGATTACAGAAAGAAGCGATCACATATTCCAATTGATTTTTTAAAAACAGCATTGTACCGTGTGATGAAAACTTAATAAGTATTTTTTAATATTTAAACCACAGTGGGAGTGTACAGTGGTAGATATATCCTTGTGACGGGGCAGGAACTGAATCAGCTGATCGCATGTTGCCGAGAAACCGCGCCAAAAATGTCCCCTGGCATGCATTGTTAGACAATTCTTTTTTTCAAGCTTTATGTTGCCTTTCATGACAATCTAAATATTTTAAAATCATTGTGTTTAATTTTTCAAGTTTTCTTATTACATTGTACATTGTACAGACTTACACCCACTAGATTATTTTTAATAAATATGTTTGCTTTTCTAGATGTGCTTTTAGTTTTTCACATTTCACATTATTAAGACAAAAATTGTTTCTAAGACCAATAGATAAATTTATATTAAATGTAATTTAATTGAATAGATTAATAACTATCATATCTAGAAATTATATAATAAATCTTGAAGAATTTCGAGTAGATAAGACAGACAAGAAAGACTAGACGGACAAAACAGACAAACCATACAATACTCACAAGACAGACTAGACTGACAAAACAGACAAACCAGACAATACAGACAAGACAAACAAGACAGACAAGACAGACAAGCCAGACAAGACAGACAAGACAGACAAGATAGACAAGACAGACAAGACTGACAAAACAGAGAAACTAGACAAGACTCACAAGACAGACTAGACTGACAATACAGACAAACCAGACAAGACAGCTAAATAGTTTATATTTATTTATTAGTGCAGTATTATCCTATATTTTATCTAATTACTACTCTATTTAGTGAATAAAATCGTAAAATCTGTAAATTTTAAAAAGATGCATTTTGCAACAAAAGATCTGACCTCCTCAACCGTCACGGTTGCATCATAACATGCAAAATCAGAAAGAAATTATTTTGTATTCGACTTGTTTAAAATGATTTATAGTAACGAGGTTTCAGATTTGATTGTTCTCAACCCTAATTGTACACTGTTGTACAGACTGTACACCGTACAGGGTTACCCACACATTTGAAAGTTTAGACTCCATCGACTGTACAGTAAATATTTATGCTGATTATAATGAATCTCAGCGTGTGAATTCTGTGACGTGAACAATCTCTTTAATATAAACTATTTAGGGTTGTATAAGTACAGCTGCTGAGGTCATGCAGATGATGGATGAGAAGATAGATCCATTTTTCTACAGGTAAATCAAAACATGGGAGGTTTGAGCGGAAGGGGGGGGGGGTTTGAATTGAAAAAATGTTTTCCCCCCTCTGGCGTAATTTTCTTAAAGATGATTTTTTTTTCATAGAAAGACATTACATGTCTGACCATTTCATAGAAAAAGAAAAAGGAAATAATTCAAGAAACTTTTGATTCTTCAACCCTGCACTGATCCCTTGCTTGAATTTTAAATTATTTGTAAGAGAACTGAATATACGTTTTCATTTATCTAAATTCCTTTAAAGCAATAAAATTAAATCTTTTTAGTTTTGCATGTGGTCGATATATAGAAGAAACAGTAATCCCAGACGATAGAACACGAACATCAATGTTCTCTGTTCTTGGAGATAAACTAGAAGAACAGGTTGGATATATATTGATAGAACTAGAATATGTTCTCTATACTAGATAGAAATATAATATGTTCACTTACTAGATAGAACTAGAATATGTTCTCTATACTAGATAGAACTAGAATATGTTCTCTATACTAGATAGAACTAGATTATGTTCTCAACACTAGATAGAACTAGATTATGTTCTCTATACTAGATAGAACCTAAAAAAAATACTTTGTACTTGTTCTCTGTATTACACCCTCAACTAACCTTCGGTGTGCTCTATTGTAATCTGCAGTACTCTGACCAAAGAACTATAGTAGCGTTTAGTGGGGGGTGATTATATACTATATTTACAATATACCATATTTGAACCGCGTCTTTAAATTCTTTAAAAGTTCTGCCTCTGGAAGAACTCAGACTGGGTTTAATTTATCCAAGATTAAAGAAAAATATTTGACGGAAACTACTTGATTTGTATCCAGGGGAGAAGACGAGAACGATCTGTTTACACAATTTATCGAACAAATAAACAATCTTTCTCAAGATAATTATTCATTAAGTGCGGGTACAGACAGAAACTTTCCAGACACTGCAGATAGACAGATAGATGGATAGATAGATAGATAGATAGATAGATAGATAGATAGATAGATAGATTGATAGATAGATAGATAGATAGATAGATAGATAGATAGATAGATAGATAGATAGATAGATAGATATATAGATATATGAATATCTAGGTTCGAGGTCTACTAGAAGGAGAGTTTAAACCTGATGAACCAAAACCCTTCCAAATGGCTAAATCTGTTTTCCAGGTAATTAACATTAAGCAAGATGTTTACATAATGTTATTATTTAAAAAATCATTCTTACTTTGTTTATTATTCATAAGATATCTAATGAGAAAATTAATGAAATATAAGAAAATTATTGATATATATATATGAAATCTAATGATGTATAAAAAATCTGATACATAGTATTTGAAAATGGCATATTAGCATAATATTCCAGAAGAAAATCGAAAAATCAATAATTTTTAAAATTTGTTTATAGTTTATGGTTTAAATCATCGAGTTCTAAATATTCTGTTTAAATTCCCACAAGAATGAACAAATAGCAACAAATTATTGTCGGTCTTAGCTTAAAGTATTTAGCTGTCGATATAATTTCAGTTTCGTTTTAAATTTTAATCTTAAACTTTCTTGGAGCCAAATTTTAGGAAATATCCCTGTTTTTCGTCGAAAATTCAATCAATTTTAAATGCGGTTTATTCAAAATCATATGCAGCAGAGACGAATAAAGAAGGTGACAGAATTTGACTCTTCTTTTAAACTTAAATAAAGGTTTGAAGGGTACTGTTGTGAATCGATGATTGTATTTGCTCTGTTTAGTCGTGTATGAATACAGACCTCATCGAGGAACTAGGTATTGAACCTTTACACAAACTCTTGAAACAGCTTGGAGGTTGGCCAACCCTAGAGGAGGATACCTGGACAGGAGAAGGATTTAAATGGTAAAACCATCGATTATTTATCAAACAACATTTCAGGGGAATACATGTTTCTAAGCACACTTAAGTTCAAAAACTAAAACTGAGCTTTGAAGAACAAATGAGCTTTTTCACAAACTCTAATTTTTTACTCCCTGTATGTTTGCTACCTGGTGTCGTGCACCTCTGATATTTCATACTTTAAATTCTGTAAGATCAAATAGTCTAGGATTAAATTTTCGGTGGTTTACACCATCAGATTGCAAAGATTATATTGATTAGAACGTTTAAGTTTGTGTCAACGTTTGGCCGGTACGCCTACGTTTAACCCACATTCAAACAAATACAAATCAATGGATTGTCTCGTTTTTTTTTTGAAAATTTAAATGATAAAGCTCCAAGCACATATATATGTCAACATAATTGTTGGTCATGGCTGGACAAAATTGGCTGATAAAAAAATGGTAAAAAATCGATTTTTATTTCTTTAATGCCTTGGCAACACCGAGTACCTGCAGTTAGTACATATTATATTTATTTTTGGGGTAATATTTATTTTAATCTACCCATTTATATCATTAATCTACCCATTTATATCATTAGTCTACCCATTTATATCATTAATCTACCCATTTAAGAAAAAATGGGTCCTCAATAGTTTATTCTCCCTAAAAGACATTCCTTTTAAAAGATGCCTTTAAAATCATGAATTAAAATCTATCGGGAGAGGCATATTTGAATGAAGTATAGGCTTGAAGTATATGCTTAAAGTAAAGGCTTGAATTATAGGCTTGAAGTTAGGTTGTGTATCAATTTGCTTGGAATTAAAGAAACCCAATATGCTTATGTACAAACATGTCTACTCAATATTCAGAACAAAAATTAAAACTTAAAATATGTAAATTTCGTTTATCTTTTAAGATAATTCAGATATGAGCTGAAAACTTCAGAATTGGATATCCCCTTAACCCCGATCGCTTAACCCCGATCGCTTAATCTGAATATCCAGTGTGGAAACTTTTGATTTTTTGCTTAATCATCTCTTTTGGAAATCCCTGCTTGGTTGATTGTGCTAAAAATTTCCAGGCTTCTAATTGGCTGTTTGGTTCATGCAAACGACTCTTTAATTGGTTGAATTTTAGACAACTTCCTGGATATTAAAATAGCAAAATAAAAATTATATTAATCTGCAGATTAACAAACAAGGAGATCAAGCATTGATCTCGATATTTACAATTCTAAGTTGTCAGCTGTGGACGTATAAAACGTTTAAGTGACAAGTTAGTTTACTTTTTACTTTTGTGCAGACTTCAACTACTTTTAAACATTTAAATTTAGACTTTCCTAAGTGCTCTTAGGGAAAAAGAAGTGTATTTCTGTGAAAACTGATTTGAATAGACTGTAGTTGAAAAACATGAAAAATAAACAAGAAAACATAAACAATGTTTAGTGCTTATGTATTATCTTGGGTCCCATATGTTTTCTTTCCTTTTGTTTTTACAAAGTAAAGAAACATAGAGACTTATCAGACTTGAAACATTGTTTTTATTATGTTTTTGCGTCTGCCTAGGGAGGGAGGGGGGGGGGGCAAACTTTCAAAATATACTCCAACTTTTAATCTTTTTATCAATTAGATTTTAAAAAAATTCAAAAGAATAAATTACATTTTTTTAAGTATTTACATGTTGAATTTTTTTTTGGTACATTAGAATAAAAACGCGGGAAACGTTAAATGTATTTACGGATCGGAAGATATTGAATTGTGTACAGAAGTTGAACTTTAAAAAAAACAAAATTTTTTAATCTTTATTTTCCTAATTTTTCCCCCAATTTATATTTTAGAAAATACTAATATGACTAAACTGAATAATGCTAGTAAGGACATTGACATACAAATAAATTGATCTCAAATTATTTGATTACAGGAAGTATTTATATTAAACCTTCAAACTTTTCTCCGCTTAACTCTTATTAAACGATTTAATTTTATTCTGGGATAAAATTTTCTTAATCCGCAATCGCAGATACAGTAGGATAACATTACTTATAGACCGATAGAGATATAGAGCAAGTATAAAGCAGAAAACTCAAATAATTGCAGTAATTTCTTAGAGTTTGAGTTTAATGTTTATATGTTTTTACGCACCTTGGATTAGGTAATTGTACTAATCTGTGAGATTGAAATAACGCGAAACAGTTTCTGTGCTTACGTATTAAACCTAAACTCAACTTTCAGTGCACACTGTAGTTTGAACATTGCATAGGAAGACATTTCATAAATAGACATTTAATAGATATGAAATGTCATAAAGAAGGACATTTAATAGAGAAGGACGTGTCATAGGTAATGACATTTTATAGATAAGGACATTTACTAGATAGGGACATTTACTAGATAAGGACATTTACTAGATAAGGAAATTTACTAGATAAGGACATTTACTAGATAAGGACATTTACTAGATAGGGACATTTACTAGATAAGGACATTTACTAGATAGGGACATTTACTAGATAGGGACATTCACTAGATAAGGACATTTTATGGTACATTTGCTGAACCATTGGAAGCACTATAGCTGGTGAGGGCTGGGGAGTGCTATATAGCTAGTGAGAGCTGGGGAGTACTATATAGCTGGTGAGGGCTGGGGAGTTCTATATAGCTAGTGAGGGCTGGGGAGTTCTATATAGCTAGTGAGAGCTGGGGAGTACTATATAGCTGGTGAGATCAGGGGAGTACTATATGAATATGATTCAAGTACAATTGTACTCTATGTATCCTAATATCTCTAATAATTCGGACTACAGACTACGCTACGATGAACCCTCTGTGATTTATTTGACATTGAATATCTAAATATAATTCATTAAACATCAGAGTAATATTGTTATCATCAAAATATTCAAAATATTCGATTTAGCAAACTAGGAATTTCGGAATTTAAATTTGAACATAATTTTACAAATTTAAAGAAAATGCATTTTGTATATTTACATAAATATATTATTATTTAAATCTTACAAGCATTTTCTAATTTTCTTTAATGTTATATCATATGAAATTAATGTCAATTAATAGATTATTTATATTCTCATATTTATTCAGGTATGAGTTGATATATAAATTCCGAAACTTGGGCTACTCGGTTGATTACCTGGTGGATTTCTCAGTTACTACAGATCTTAAAAATTCATCCTACAGGTTTATTTATTTTTTAAATCATCAAATTCTGATTGTGTTTAAAATCTTCTGAACTGTAGTATCTTAAATATATTTTTAGAACAATAGATTTAAAAATAATAAGGAAGAACTGAACTCTTTTTTCTGCTCCCTATATTTTTGCAACTTGATACTAAAAACCTTTAAAACTTTAAGCTTTGGCAAACAGTTCTGACATCGTAGTTTTAAATAAGAAAGGTCTACCAAATTAGGTTGCAAAAATATATGGATTCGAAAATTATAGTTTGATGGAATTGATCAGTTCCTTTTTCACAACAACAGCCTAAACCAGATATTTGTAGAGTATTGGATTTGGATCAGCCTGGATTAGGAATGGCTCGAGAATATTTGATGAAGGGAGTAGAGGACAGCGATGTAAAGGTTGGTGTAAATATATTCTACAATTTACATCTTATTATATTTGATGAAGGGAGTATAGAGGACAGGGATGTAAAGGTTGGTGTAAATATATTCTACAATTTACATCTTATTATATTTGATGAAGGGAGTAATGTAAAGGTTGGTGTAAATATATTCTACAATTTACATCTTATTTAACTAACGAGGGGGGAGATAGAGTTTGTTTACATTCTATAGTGACGTCCTGGTTATTTACAAACAAAAAAACTAGTTCTATGAACTGTTAAAAAAAGACACAGTCAATTGACAACAATCCCTTTTTCTCTTTCCTTTCTTATACGCTCATTGGTTAAGGAATTTGGTTTTGACTCTTCAATTTTTAAAAAAATTGAATAATTGTTAAATATTCCTGATTTAAAGATGTCTAGCTTGATCCTGGTTTTATTAGCTCTACGGGGGTCAGGAAACATTTTTTTGTGTGGGTTTATGGATATTTGATGTATCAAGTATTCAACAGTCGTCGTCGTATTTTAGTGCAATACGGCTACAAAGCTTTCAAACAGCAGAAAGGCATAAACAAAGTGAAGTTGTTAATTAACACATTTGCTTTGTTTACTTGTAAACTTGCAATTTGAAAAACGTTTGTCAGAAATTAAAGCATTAGTAATAAAAAGCCGTCTTCATTTCATGGATGAAAATGCCGACTACTATAATTTTTATTTGTAATCTACATGGCTGTAGCAAGTATCCCGATTAGGCATATTTTGACTATACTGTTTTGGTATAATTAAACTACAAGGATGTAGCAAGTATACTGTTTTGGTATATTTAAACTACAAGGATGTAGCAATTATACTGTTTTGGTGTATTTGAACTACAAGGATGTAGCAAGTATACTGTTTATTTATATTTTAACTACATGGATTTAGCAATTATACTGTTTAGGTATAGTTAAAATACAAGGATGTAGCAAGTATATTGTTTAGGTATATTTAAACTACATGAATGTAGCAAGTATACTGTTTAGTTATATCTAAACTACATGAATGTAGCAAGTATACTGTTTAGGCATATTATGACTACATGTTGGATGTAGCAAACCTGATGGGAGCAGACCCTGAGCTGGCGGCTAAAGAAATGAAAGAAGTTTTAAACTTTGAAATACAGTTGGCTAATATATCTCTACCCAGGTATATACAAGGAAAATATATCTCTACCCAGGTATATACAAGGCTAATATATCTCTACCCAGGTATATAGAAGGCTAATATATCTCTACCCAGTTATATACAAGGCTAATATATCTCTACCCAGGTATATACAAGGCTAATATATCTCTACCCAGGTATATACAAGGCTAATATATCTCTACCCAGGTATATACAAGGCTAATATATCGTTACCCAGGTATACACAAGGCTAATATATCTCTATCCAGGTATATACAAGCCAAATATATCTCTACCCATGTATATACAAGCCTAATATATCGCTACCAAGGTATTTACAAGGCTAATATATCGCTACCCAGGTATATACTAGGCTAATATATCTCTACCCAGGTATATACAAGGCTAATATATCTTTACCCAGGTATATACAAGGCTAATATATCTCTAACCAAGTATATGCAAGGCTAATATATCGCTACCCAGGTATATACAAGGCTAATATATCTCCATCCAGGTATATACAAGGCTAATATATCTCTACCCAGGTATTTACAAGGTTAATATATCTCTACCCAGGTATATACAAGGCTCATATATCTCTACTCAGGTATATACAAGGCTAATATATCTCTGCCGAGGTATATACAAGGCTAAAATATATACAATATACAAGACTGATTTGAAAGTCATTGTAATGACAATGATAATAAAACAGATGCATCATAATTTCTTTTTAGACTGAACGTAAGAATAAAACGTCTGAAATTTGTTTTCTTAGACCTTTCAAATTAATGCAATAGCTGAAAGGACAAAGAATGATATAAAATTTTTTTTTTCTTATTTTGATTTTCTGAGAAATGTGTCAGTATTTTCGGTACGCAATTCAGTGGCAAACATGATTGAGATTTGTCATAAAAGATTGGAAAAGGGAAGGGATGCGGTACTTTCTAATACAAGAACTATATTATTGTTATGTTTGAGTATTTTTATATTTTAGAGAGGAGAGAAGAGATGCTTCCAAACTGTACAATCGAATGATGGTGAGTAGGATTAGTTCACAGATTATTTTATCATGATAAACATCCTAAATAATTAGATTGTTGCTTATAACTCAAGTGTAAACAAAAATCATGTTTTTAAATTGAAATTTAAATTATCTGTGATTTTCTGATTTTTTACCGCATAAGTGCTTATTATATGTTATTATAGATCAAGGACCTGTCCAGCCTGGACCCAAACACCCCCTGGTTGGAATACATCAACAACCTCCTGAACGGAACCGTTACAGTTGATGAGAACGAAGTTATTATTGTTGATGTTCCAGAGTATATTAAAAAGTTCAGGTAATGGGTTTTCAAAGATCAAAAAAAATATAAAGTCGTTTTAGACGCCAGTTTTTAGAAACCAGCTTTTAGAAACCAGTTTTTAGAAACCAGTTTTTAGAAACCAGTTTTTAGAAACCAGTTTTTAGAAACCAGTTTTTAGAAACCAGTTTTTAGAAACCAGGTTTTAGAAACCAGTTTTTATAAACCAGTTTTTATAAACCAGGTTTTAGAAACCAGTCATTAGAAACCAGGTTTTAGAAACCAGTTTTTAGAAACCAGTTTATGTTGTTAAGTTGTAAATCTATTTTTAGCCTGCAATTTTAGATTTAAAGTTTCTGAGTAAATGTCTATGTTGAGTTTACAGATTATTTGGAAAAGGAATGATTTCGGATTGTGAAGATCTGTGATCCCGACCAAGATATATATAATGTTGTGAGTCTGGTTCAGAACCCTCGGACCTTCATTTCCTGCTTTTTTAGTGTCAACCCTGGTTAAATGTCAATCTTGCATTTGGCCTTTAGCGGCAGTAAACCAGAAATTTTGTTCTTTTAAATAGAAGTTCATTGAACCTGTTTATGTAGCGTACTGATTGAAGAGACACCCGTCAGGATACAGGCGAACTACATGATGTGGAGGTCAGCTGCGTCATCAATGGGTTTCCTCACTGAAGCAGCAGATAAGGTGAATTCATACCAATAATTTGTTCTGAACCGTAAACTTTTGGTTCTTTTAAAGCTATACTTTGAAAAGCTATAACATCCTTAACTAAAACTTTTAAATTTATATGTTTAAATCTCGATGTATTTGTAAACAATGTAGAAATAATTCCTAAAGTTTTGATTGGTGGAATTCCAGAACGTAACTTCTCTTTCCAAATAAAAGTGTCCGAATACTAATTTACTAGCTATGAAATTTTGTTATCAACATTATAAGTCAGTTTAGACGTTCTCCTTCCAATTAAAAATTCTCATTTTTTCTTAGATTGCATTGAAGTTTTCTAAGAAACTTACAGGGAAAAGTGAGGAGCCTCCACGTTGGCGAAAATGTGTTTCTGCCGCGTCCGGTTCTCTCTGTAAGTCGTCTTTAATATTTTGTCATCGTATTTTCTCTCATGGTAACTTATTTCAGCGAATGCTGTAGGATCTCTGTATGTAAACAAATACTTTAAAGAGGATGCGAAGGTAAACAAATTATGATGAAATGCTTAGGTTTGACTGTAAGATAATACTTTAAGTATTATGATACAGAGTTTCTCACAAAGGATGAGGCTTTAGAGACGACTGTACCGAGTTTATAGAGTCTTAATTCTTACATTATTATTTTCCTTCGGATGTAATTTTTTTTAAATTATACCTTAAAATCTATATTTTAGACAGAAGGCGAATTTTAAACTGTTTGTTCTTATATTTCTTATATTGTGTGCGTTGTACATTTGAACATGTACAGTGTACAGTATAAATAAATAATAAATTATTTAGGCCTCTGCGGTTGAAATGGTAAAATTAATCCGAGAGGAATTTATGCAGATGCTTAGGTAAATTTAATGATAATAATGATAATTATTTATACGTTATTTTAGTCATTAGAAACAAAATTTTAATTATCTTACTTATCATAACAACACTAAAAAAAGAAAATAATTATTAATATGTTTCAGTGAGGTAGATTGGATGGATGATAGCACTAAGGATCGAGCAAAAGAAAAAGCACGAGCTATGGTGGAACATATTGGATATCCATCTGGTAAGTGATAAAGGAATGGTTTCGTAATTCATTAGTTGAAATTTTCCTCCTTAAAAAAAGTTGTCTAAAAATGCGAGAACCTATCGATTAGAGCCTAGAGGGTTTCATTAAAATTAGAATTTTTAAAGAGTTTTTGCTCTCAACTCGTATTTATTCATTAAGTCTGATTGATGTAAAAAATATATCAACATTTGAACATTTGCAAAATAAATATTTCCAATTCGGTTTTTTTTTTACCTCCCAACCTTTAATGTTTAATGATCAGAGATCAGGAGCTTAAAATAAATTCGTAAATTTTTATTTGTTTTGATCAAAATTTACGACAAAAATTTTCAAATGTTTTAATGCACATTTGTATTAAAAGTACGCACGATCATAATGGTTTCGGCAAAAAACAAATAATCAAAAATGTTATGTAGCGCCAAAATGTTCAGAGGAGAATCTATGATATGATATGATATGATATGATATGATATGATATGATATGATATAATATGATATGATATGATATGATATGATATGATAATTGTTGTTGTTTGTGTTTAGAGTTGCTTGATATGTCTAAGTTGACTGATCTATATGCTGGCCTGGAATTATCACCTGATGCGTATCTACAGAATGCGCTGAATATGACAATATTTGGAACAAACTACGCATTTTCAAAACTCAGGGAAAAGGTAATTTTCAACTGAGTGATCATATCAACATTAGTTCACAGACTTTCAGATTAATAGTATATATNATCAATAAATATTCCTTCCTTGATTTTTTTAAGTCATTTTTCGGCAAAAAATCTAAAAATTATTTGTACACATTTTGTTCTGACTCTAAATCTCTAAAAGATCCAAAATATCAACTTACAGATATCCTTATTTTGATTAAATGTTTTAATTTGTTGTCCTTTAAATCAAAAGTATTATACCATGAATTCGACGTCAGAAGAATTATTATAGTTGAACTGGTTGTGGCTACTTAAGGACCTTCGATCTTTCGTTCAAAAATTCAAAACTTTCCTGGGCTCATTATATAATATATCAATTAAACTGACTTAATGAAAACATAAACCTATGAAATTTTGGACAAAATAATGTAAAAACTATTGTTTAAAATATTGAATATCTAGGTGAATAAAACTGACTTGATGGAACCATAAACCTATTAAATATTTTACAAAATAATGTAAAAACTATTGTTTAAAATATTGAATATCTAGGTGAATAAAACTGACTTGATGGAAACATAACCCTATGAAATATTGTACAAAATAATGTAAAAACTATTGTTTAAAATACTGAATATCTAGGCGAATAAAACTGACTTGATGGAACCATAAACCTATGAAATATTTTACAAAATAATGTAAAAACTAATGTTTAAAATATTAAATATCTGAGGGAATAAAAC
The DNA here is from genome assembly GCF_000591075.1 of Eurytemora carolleeae. Lineage (NCBI taxonomy): Eukaryota > Metazoa > Arthropoda > Copepoda > Calanoida > Temoridae > Eurytemora > Eurytemora carolleeae. Next base: position 76,064 of record NW_019397507.1, on the reverse strand, counting down.
TGACTTGATGGAAACATAAACCTATAAAATATTTTACAAAATAATGTAAAAACTAATGTTTAAAATATTGAATATCTAGGTGAATAAAACTGACTGGGTGAGACATGGACAACCCGCTGTAGTAAACGCTTTCTATTCTCCTTTAGAAAATTCAATTCAGTTCCCAGCTGGTATTCTTCAGGTATAAATTCATGTTTCAAAGGACTGTAAGCGTAATTTCAAGTAACCCTCCATTTAAAGATGGCAAAGCCCGATTCACCAAGGTACCCTTAACAACCTTTATCTGATCAATGTGTAAGATTCTATCGTTTGTCTAGGTTTAGGTTAATTCTAATAATTCTTTTATGTTTTCCAGCAGAAATAATTCCTCTATGTCTTCCTGCAGTAATAATGCACAAGTTATTTTAGTAGAGAACCCACAATTGAAAACTATTCACATTAATATCAGACTAATACTTGATCAGACAAAGCTTTTAAGGGTACCGTTGTAAATTGGGCATGCATTGCCATCTTTGTATAAAAGGTCACTTAAAATTCCGCTTGTCGTCCCTTTTCTTACGTGCAAAATATAAAATGTGACTTGAATGTCTGAAAATCTGTTTTCAAGAATCAAACTCATGGAAAATGTAAAAAAGATGATATTTTGATTAACAGTGATTTTCTGAATCTTTAACCTGTAGGATATGATGATTCCTTCTGCTTATGGACCTCGTTATTAATCTTTTATTAATCATGAAATAAACTTAGAAATTAGAATACAACTCCACATCTTGTATTTTAGATTACTGCAGTACTTCAGTATTAGAATACAACTCCACATCTTGTATTTTAGATTACTGCAGTACTTCAGTATTTGTAAAAACGGTGCTGGGTATTTTCCCAAAAACATTTTCCCAAGGGCGACTTCCCAAGTGAAATTTTCTAAGTGTTAACTTCCCAAATGCGTAATTTCCCAAGCGGCCACTTCACAAAGAGGGCTGAGCGTTGCGGCTAGGATGGACTAGTGGGTCGAGCGCTTCGGCTAGAACAGGCTTGGGAAGTTGTTGCTTAGGAAAAAGCCTTTAGGAAAGTATCTCACATCGTAAAAACTGCATGGTGGTTAAAGTAAAATTGAAAATGGAATTCTTAAAAATATGGATAAAATTCTTTAGAATAAAGGATCTTACTTAATCCTTATATTTTTACAATCTGACGGTGTAATTTTTATTGAAAATTCAAACTTTGACTATTAGATCTTGCAGTTTGAAATTCGAAGCTTAAAACGTCAAAAGTTGTAGAAATATATGGATTTGAAGCAGTCAATTAGTTACTTTTAATATGTTGGTTCCTATGACAAGTTCTGTTTACAGGGAATATTCTTCTCTGCAGAGCGGCCCCGGTATATGAACTACGGAGCTATAGGTTGGGTTATTGGACATGAGATCACGCATGGATTTGATGATCAGGGTAGACAGTTTGATCTAGGTAATAAGCTTTATCATTAAAAAAGATTAAAGGGACTATAGATGGAATTTCAAGCATAATCATCTATCTAAAGTGTTCCAATGCATCCCCGACCCAGAACCATATTTAACTTATCTTAACATTGATCAAAAACCGGATGTTTGGATAGTTGAGACGAGGTAGAAAATTGAAGAATTTCTCTTTTTTGATTTATTGATTGATACAGATATGTTATAGACTAGTTGAAGTGCCCGGCGTTGCCCGTGAATTTTAAAAACACTCGAAAAATTTAGAAACATTTAAAAAAATTGATTTTTGATTACATGTAGATATAATATGATAATATGGGCAATAATGTATTGATTTAGGATTTTCTTGAGACACTGCATTATTTAGAACTCTTTCTTAAATAAATAATAAGGAAAAGTAGTAGACTGGTGCAAGGATATATGAGTTATAAGTTGATATATTTCAGATGTAAACCTAGTAGACTGGTGCAAGGATATATAAGTAATAAGTTGATTTATTTTAGATGGAAACCTAGTAGACTGGCAAAGTTATATGAGTTTCAAGTTGATATATTTTAGATGGAAACCTAGTAGACTGGTAAAAGGTTATATGAGTTTTAAGTTGATATATTTTAGATGGAAACCTAGTAGACTGGTGCAAGGTTATATGAGTTATAAGTTGATATATTTTAGATGGAAACCTAGTAGACTGGTGCAAGGATATATGAGTTATAAGTTGATATATTTTAGATGGAAACCTAGTAGACTGGTGCAAGGTTAAATGAATTGTAAGTTGATATATTTTAGATGGAAACCTAGTAGACTGGTGCAAGGTTATATGAGTTATAAGTTGATATATTTTAGATGGAAACCTAGTAGACTGGTGCAAGGTTATATGAGTTTTAAGTTGATATATTTTAGATGGAAACCTAGTAGACTGGTGCAAGGTTATATGAGTAATAAGTTGATATATTTTAGATGGAAACCTAGTAGACTGGTGCAAGGTTATATGAGTTTTAAGTTGATATATTTTAGATGGAAACCTAGTAGACTGGTGGCATCCAGAAACTAAATCTAGGTAAAGTATTTAAACATGTCATTAATCAAAATGAACTGAGTTTTCACCACAAACTTCCATTTTCTAATCACATATATCTTTGTAGCCCTATAATGTTCTAAACAATATAGCGACCTAACCGAATTCGTGGTTTGAAATGTCAAAGGTCTACGACATCGGGTCCAAAGATATGGGGTAACAAAATCAGAGTTTATGACAAAAATTCACTTCCTATGAAGTATCAACGGATTACATCAACAGGTTGCAAATGAATAGTGGTATGAACGAGTGTTCAGTTTCTTCTTGTAATATGATGTGAATGCTTGAATATGTACATATTTTAAACTTTCTTACTTCAGTGCAGACAGCAGATTTTCGATTAAAATCATTTTTTTTGTAAAAAATATTGTTTAATGACTTCTATATACAAAACATACATTTACAAGTTCTTCATAATGTCATGTCATTGAATTATGCACAGATAAACTTAAGTAGATTGGATAGAACATTCTTTATGGGATGTCATGCAATTGAGTCGGAATCAATTGAATGATACATCGCGTTGCAATTTTAAAATATATAAGTCCAGGGCTACACAAATTTATAAGTAATTTGGTGAGCTAAAATAAAAGGCCAAACTGCGTTGCGACACTTTAAAGTCGAAACAATTAATTTCAGTGGCGCTGTCCAGTCTACGTAAGTTCTTATATCTATGAAATGTTCGTTAAAGAAACCCGTAAAATTTTAACTTCTAAACTTTGAATTATTTGAAATCGTTTATAAATAGCATACATAGCCACATAAATACATAATTATATCTTCCGGTCTATTCTGAACATTACAAAGAGATATTGAAATAAAACGTAATTAAAGCTTTAATTCAAATATTTTAATAATTTGTTTGAATGGATATTTCCGTTCGAGCATCAATGGTAAGTTAACACATGTCAGAAAAGTCAGAAATAAATACGTATATTTGACATCCATTGAAAATTATAAAAACTGTTTTATTCATGAATAGTTAAAAAACAAACATGTTTTTACATTGAAACCAGATACAATTATAGATTATCCAGTAGATCAATTCTTAAACTTATGTTATCTCAAATATCATATTACCATTCTGCAGATTTCTGGATCCCAAACAAACTATTTGAAATTAATCCTCAATATTCAGATTTGAATATTCAAAATTCATTCTAGAATTAAACCGATTTGTCCTCAATATTCAGATTGGATTATTCATATTCATTCTAGAATTAAACAGATTTGTCCTGAATATTCAGATTGGATTATTAAAAATACGTTCCAGAATTAAACTCCATGAACGTTTGATTGATTTTTAATTCAAGACTGCCAGTTTCATCTTAATGTTATCCTTTTACTCTAAAACCTAAAATGAAAATAGAGAAAAATGTCGATTCTTTTTCTCTCACAAGTGTTGTTTATCGAATCAAACTCCCGCCCCAACAGTTTGCAAGTCATCCATGATCAGAAAAATGTTTGTGTATCTTTTTGAATCGGACATACCACTCTATAACTGAAGAGTCATTTGAATTTACCCCAGCAGTTTTTTAAAGAATAATTTGTTGTTTAGTTATCTGAAGAAAGCGGAATGTATAATTGAGCAGTATGGGAATTATACTATTCCTGATCTTGATAATCTAGCAGTTAACGGTCTTAATACCCAGGTATACTATTCCTGATCTTGATAATCTAGCAGTTAACGGTCTTAATACCCAGGTATACTATTCCTGATCTTGATAATATAGCAGTTAACGGTCTTAATACCCAGGTATACTTTTCCTGATCTTAATACACAACACAGGTATACTATTCATGATCTAATAATCTAGCCGTTCAAGTAGAAGTGGAAGTAGAAAATAATTTTGCAAAATTTATCCAACATAATAAAAGATCGCGACATTATTTATCAAGATAATTTCAACTGGTAATTGTTTAGGGAGAAAATATTGCAGACAATGGAGGTATAAAGGAAGCATACAGAGCATATAGTAAGTATATATTTACTATTATATTTTTCTTTAGACAATATATTCCTATTTTCTACATATTTTTTTACTTTTTTATCTCAACAACAAAATAATCTTTCTGTAAATTCAGAATTCTGAAATTAAAGTTATGTCATTTAAGGCGGTGATGCAAGACATTTAATTCAAAGATTTTTTCCCGCACTCTTGGGAATAGCACAAAAATGACAAATTTACTAGGTTGCAAAGTTGTACCATTATAAAACGGATATCATCCTTGTGTTGATATTGTTGGTGTGTAGCTTGATTATTATTTATCAAGATGCCTGGGTAGCTAAGAATGGTCCTGAACACCAACTCCCTGGACTAGACTTTACTCCAAACCAAATGTTTTGGGTTAGCGCAGCTAACGTCTGGTGTGCTAAATATAGACCACAGGTAAACCAAAAATATCAAATAAAAAAGTATCAAATTAAAATTTAGCATTTTATAATGCTGATTTGAATTGCTTTAAGTCGAGTAAAAGCTTTACGAACTGATTTATTTTATCTAATTAATTCAACTATTGGAAAAAATGTCACAAAAAAAAGATTTTATTTGCAAAACCTTCAAGATGAAATAAAAAGTCAAAAAAGTTACACAAACAACACATTTAATTTTTCTTTGTGCTGATCCATTGATTTATTGATTGATCTCTTATTGAATTATGGATTAATCTATTGATTGATTTATTGATTAATCTATTGATTAATCAATTAATTGTTTTACGGATTCATCTATTGATTGTTTTATTGATTAATCTATTGATTGATTTATTGATTAATCTATTGATTGATTTATTGATTAATCTGTAGATTGATTTATTGATTAATCTGTAGATTGATTTATGGATTAATCTATTGATTAATTAATTGATTAATCTATTGATTAATTAATTGATTAATCCATTGATTGATTTATGGATTAATCTATTAATTAATTAATCTATTGATTGATATATTCATTGATTACAGGCGATGAAATTACGAGTTATGACGGGAGTACATTCTCCCGACCAATTCAGGGTTCAGGTAGAATACTAGATAGGGAGATAGTTCAGGGTTCAGGTAGAATACTAGATCGATAGATAGTTCAGAGTTCAGGTAGAATACTATAGATAGTTCAGGGTTCAGGTAGAATACTAGATAGGGAGATAGTTCAGGGTTCAGGTAGAATACTGGATAGATAGATAGTTCAGGGTTCAGGTAGAATACTAGATAGATAGATAGTTCAGGGTTCAGGTGGAATACTAGATAGATAGATAGTTCAGAGTTCAGAATAGAATACTAGATAAGGAGATAGTTCAGGGTTCAGGTAGAATACTAGAAAGATAGATAGTTCAGAGTTCAGATAGAATACTAGATAACGAGATAGTTCAGGGTTCAGGTAGAATACTAGATAGACAGATAGTTCAGGGTTGAGGTGGAGTACTAGATTGGGAGATAGGTCAGGGTTCAGGTAGAATACTGGATAGATAGATAGTTCAGGGTTCAGGTAGAATAGTAAATAGATAAATAGTTAAGGGTTTAGGTAGAATACCAGAGAGATAGATAGTTCAAGGTTTAGATAGATAGATAGTTGGGGTTTTTAGGAAAAATACTAAATTGATGGATTAGTCATATTTAAAATCAAAAAAGTAATTAGGATTTAAATATTTTCTTTTAGGGACCCTTTTCCAATATGGCTGAGTTTGCAGCTGACTGGAGATGCCCAGAGGGTTCCAGAATGAACCCTGTTAAGTCGAGCAAGTGCAAGGTCTGGTAGATACATCAACTGAATTTAGATTCAAGATCAACTGAATTTAGATTCAAGATCAGCTGTTTGAGATTCAAAATCAGCTGTTTGAGATTCAAGATCAGCTGTTTGAGATTCAAGCTCACCTGTTTGAGATTAAAGATCAGCTGTTTGAGATTCAAGCTCACCTGTTTGAGATTCAAGCTCACCTGTTTGAGATTCAAGCTCACCTGTTTGAGATTCAAGATCAGTTGTTTGAGATTCAAGCTCACCTGTTTGAGATTCAAGATCAGTTGTTTGAGATTCAAGCACAGATGTTTAAGATTCAAGACCAGCTGTTTGAGATTCAAGATCAGCTGTTTGAGATTCAAGATCAGCTGTTTCAGTTTCAAGATCAGCTGTTTCTAATTTAAGATCAGCTGTTTGAGATTCAAGATCAGCTGTTTCAGTTTCAAGATCAGCTGTTTCTAATTTAAGATCAGCTGATTATTTTGTTTTATTGTCAGACGATTACAAATCTTTGACCAGCTGATCAAATTCTTTCTATCGGCTGATTACAAAGCTGTTAACATGGATGAATCAGCTGATTTAATCTTGTTTGTCAGCTGAACTATGTTATTTTGAACAACTACAAAAAATTGGCCTTAAAAGTATTTGACAAAGCCTTAATCGCCAAAAATTACATTCATTATGACCCGGTCAGGAGCCATACATGCATGTACACAAATGTTTGTATCCATGTACATATTAAGTGATATGTACTCTTTACAATGGTATTTTCCCTGACTAGTATTACAATATATTTACACTGTTAATACTCCTCAGTAGACAGATATTTTGCCAAAAAAACAAGATAAAGACAAATCTTATCCAATCCGTCCATTCAGATTTTTTTAATGTTTAAAGTATATTTTATCTTTATTTATCAATGTGAACTATATCCCACTGAATTGATATATTACACAGCACTTGTTTTTTAAACTCTATTTAATCTTTATTTTAAATCCTTTATAACACTCTATATGTATTATTATTATTATTATTATTATTATTTTTCACTTTGTGTTAAGCATTATTAATGTTATATACATATATTTAACATAATATTCTATATTTCTATTTATATAGTAATTATACTTTTTAATATTTTAAAGCCATATTTATTTTCAACAACTTCATAGCATTTTTTATAAGTTTACCCAATTACGGTTTATAAATTCATTAATTAACGTTAAATGTATCGATACAATTATCTTTTCTTGAATAAATGAAAATAAAAGTGTAAAATCTTTATTTATGAAGTTTATCTCTAATATTAAATGAATATTTTCAGTTGGTCCTATATATATATATAATATATATATTTATGAACAATAACACAGATTTTAAACAAAGCTTAGATCTTAGATTCAGACTTCTGTGGAAATTTGCATAATTTTTTTAAAGCAAAGTCAACTTTCAAATATTGAAACTCCTTGACCTGTGATGATTTTACCTCACAAACTCAATTATAAACCTATTTTTGTAACCCTAGACATGTACATCTTAGAGCTATAAAGCGTTTGTTTTTAGCTCAAGGTTTTTAGAAGTAATTGGCAAAATTATTTTAGATTTTTGAGTGAGAGCTTTCAACATTTGGTTATTGTTTACTCAGTCACTGTTTACAAAATTGTGTTTGTTTACGCAAAAAAAAACTAGTTTTGAAGCTATTCTAACACATTTTGGTAAAGTGTGAAAAACTTAATTGACGACTATTAGTTCTTCAGTATCGTGTCTGCCTCTGCACTATAGAAATCTGATGAATATGCTGAACACAATTATTGACCTTAGATATTTCAAACAATGAATTCTATGGATCAGTATTCAATTTCTAAAATATAATGGTTTACACCATCAGGTTGCAAAATATGGGAATTAGCAAATTTAAGTTGGTACGCCAGACATACTAAAATTGATATTTGTTGTGGAAAGAATGTACATTAGGGTGAAAGGAAAAAACGCATAAAATCAAGAGAAGGTTAAATGGGTGATATCAACTCAATTAGTATTAGTTGCAAAAAAGCATTTTTAGTAACTTGATGATGTAAGGTGCAAGTATTTTCTAAAAAAAGTCTCAATTGTTTTAAAGGGAGAGAGAACAATTTGACGCTTGGTTACATCAGATTTTTCAAGCATAGATAATCCTTGATCATGGTTTAGTATATATATATATGTATGAATATATGGTTTAGTATATATTTAATATAGTTGTGAATATTCCTCCTTCAAAGTTTGCAGCAAGCTCTCCGTTATATCCAACCTCAAATAAAAATGTAAAATTAACAGCAATAAAATACAAAAATATATCTTTTACAGTTTTAACTTGGATTTATAAACTTTTAATATTTTTATTGATATCTATTGATAAAAAATTATTTTATTTAAAAGGCATTTTTGTATTAATAAGAAACAAAAAAATCTAAATTATTTCAATAAAAGGAACCACAGAGAACCAAACAGCTATAAAAAGTTGCATACATTTTTAAGAATGAGTCGACTTTAAAGTTTAAAGCGTGACAAATTCAAAATAACTTTCTAAATTCTCGAACATTGTCCCAATTGTCTCTTCCAACTTGTTTTAACAATAACATTTCAAAGTCAACATTTTTACGAACATCAAAATAAAATTAAAATATTACGTAAAAATAAAAATGAAAATAAACAAAATTCAAAAGCCAATTTCAACTAAGATGCATGTTCTTGGTTCTAAAATGATACATAATATTAAAACTTTCGTATTTGCCTTTATTAAACCATATTTCTCCAACGTCAATTATTGTAAACAACGACATTTAGCTAATTCTTCGAGAAAATATTTCAAACCTGGATTCCACAGCTACTTCTAGACGGTTAATAACACCCTTCAGCTTTGCTCCCTCGTCGCTGTCGATCAAACAAGATCCTGACAGAAAATGTAAGATTAGTAAGTTGGTTTTCAAGAACTTGTATACAACTAATCACAACGGTATCAGACAGAAAATATATGATTCTGAGTATTTTTGTTATTTTTGCAGCTTTAAGTAGTGTGCAAACACTTGTTACATTTGAAAGAGCTGCTAGGGTGCGTCAAAATTAATGCCAAATAATAAAAGAGTTTTAAAAAATTCACTTTAACCATTTCACAATTACCTCATCAAATCAATTATTTGTGGAAAAAATATCAATTACGGTTTTAATTTGTTTTTGGGAATTAAAATTAAAAATGTAAAATCTGAAGACAAACCTGCACTTTTCATTGCAAGGGAGCGTTCCAGAGCCATCTGTTGAAGAATACTTGTACTAGTACCCGGCTCCAGCAGCTGATAGGGAGGCATAGATCCATCCGCTGATTCCAGAACAGAATATACTTCAGACAAAGATGGCAGACCAAACTCGTTCATAGCCTGAAGAATATTTTTTACAGGGAAACACATCTTTTACATACAGAGCTTCTCATGAAAGACAAGACTTTACAAACTTTTAATTCAATCTTATTTCTACTACTTAGAGTTCCCTTCTGCTTTTTTATACAATCACTTCACGTGTTGACAATAAGCCTCTAGTTGTACGTATACTGTACGTACATGGTGTACACTTTTGAATATCATTTTCAAAATGCCAGATTTATTCTTTAAAAATTATCCTTTAGATTTGGAGTCACGAAAGTTCGTAGTAGATTTTGACTCCACTGGAGATTGTATAATATTGACTTTAAAATCCCACCCTTTGTTAGAAACCTTGTATGCTAATTGCTTTTGTTTAAAATCAAATAAGTTTTCCTTTTTTTAAAAGGAACTGGTTACTCGACTCGGACTCTTTCTTTTCAATTCTTATACCTTTGTGACCTAATGGTGTAAATACATTTGATATTTTAAACTATGAATCTAGAGCAGAATTCGTAGTTCGCATCAGGTTGCAAAGATAAAAAATAAGAGAGTTTGAATAAAGTTCTTGTATATTATACTTAAAACTATAAAACTACCTGAAATATATCTGATGCCCCACACGCTGGTTCAGGCGAATCAAGTTGACCTTCAATTAAGAAGGGACCTGCATATCCCCAGGTGTATCCTGAAATAGAAAACAATTTAGTGCTATTGATTGATAAGTAAAAAAACAGAAAAATGAAACGACAATTTCCCTCAAAAGAAGATTGGAACTTAGGCAGGAGTCAAACTCTGAAGATTTCATAAGAAGATAAAAAAGGAACTGAGTTCTTGCCACAAACTAAAATTTTCTAATCCTTTCTTTGAGATTGGTACATGGAAACCTTTGATATTTTAAACTTAGACTTCTTAAGCTAACATAATTCATAGTTTGAAATATCAAAGGATTACAAAATCGGGTTTGAAAGATATAGGGATTACAAAATTTGAGTTTGCGCCAAAAAATCAATTTTTTGGAGTCAAAATGGCTTTAGGCAAATCAAACTTCCATTCATAGAGTTGCATGTCCTTTGAACATGCACAATGGTACCCTTTAAACCTTTTTTTGGTCAAGGATGAATGAAACATTCTCATTTTCTATCTTTTCTTCATTATCTCTGCCGTGTAATGCGCAATAAACTTTTACATTGAACACAAAATTAAAATGTAGAGTATCTCATTAATCCATGATCCAATAAAGCTTTAAAGGATAGAACTGTGAATCGGACATGCCACTCTTTAATTGAGGGCCAGTATAAAAAATGTCTACCGTTTCTGTAAATAATTTTGTTCATATCTTGACCTGAGTTTGCAACTAAAACCGCCCAGTCTGATGTAGTGAGTTCCGCCTACAATGTAAAATAAAAAAATCTTTATCTCAATGTGTTCGGAGAAATATCCAAAATACCATAATTTCTAGGGATGGCGGACTATTATTCTTATTGTGATTTTTGATTAGATAAAATAAATTCCCTGTTTCTTTTTTTTCTTGCAAATTATAAAATTGTTATAAAAACATAAAATAAATATTATAACTGCGGAGAATGAAAAATAATGAGTTTCAGAGGAATTGAAATCTACAGTTATTCAGTCATGATTGATATTAAATATTTTTTCCTTGGATTTCCCGTAAATATAACTCCAAGAGTACAGTCCATTTGCCAGTGCTACAGAAACTCCATACGACCAGGCTCGCTTGTTTCCCTTTTCTTTAGTTTCCGTCAATTTTGCCCTAAAGTACAGATATAGTCTGGTATAAAATTGTCGCTTGTCCTTATTTAAGAGAAAGGAAGAAACATTTATTGATATTTAATGTTTATTGTTTATGATCACGCTTAAATCATTGAATCTGCATCACATTAAAAAAGCTGAACAAAATTAATTAATTATATAAGAAGAGTACAGGGGCGTACGAGAGCATTTATGTAGGGGGGGGGGGGCGGCACACAAATGGTGCCCCCCAGGCAACCTTGTGCCCCTCCTTAAAAAAACTCTTTTAAAAAATATCAATACCTTTTTTAACTATGTATGTTCAGGTAAACTATTCGGTCATAAACACAAACATGTTACAAGTGTTAATAAATTATTTATGTATAATTTTCTTAGATGGACTCATCAGACACTGTGGTGTAAGCTTCAAGTTAAAAATAGAGATGGAAACGTTTCTTTAAAAATACTTATATTTTCATAGGATTGATACATTTTGTATTATAAATAATGATATCAAATATATATTTACACTGAAGGCATGGTATTGATTAAACCTGTTATAATGAAACTTTTTAGTTAAGGGCAAAAGTGAGATATTAATGTATTTTTCATTACATGATGAAATTATGCTTAAATGGAATACATGCGTAATTTCAAGTGGCATGACCGATGTACCTTTGAAACCTTCGTTTCTTCATCGTTTCTGAAGCAAGAAATGCACAATTCACTTTTGTAGAGAAACCACAAATAAAAATAATCAGTTTTCAAAATGGGAAACATGGTATATTTAATGCAATACTTGATCAGACAAAGCTTTGAGGGGTATTGTTGTGAATCAGAATATAATTTATTTATTTTCTTAATCTTTTAGTTTGGGTGAGTGCAATGCAATGCAATGTAGATTGTAGATTGCCTGAGGAAGGGAAATGCAAGCAGATGTAATATTAAATGAGCCCCCCATGCGTGCCTCCCCCCCCCTCGTACGCCCCTGAAGCAGAACATAAGATAAAACAGATTTATTTGTTTTAGTGTCAAACATAGGGGTTCCATAAAACTGCGGAAAATGAAGACGACTTTAAAAAATAACTTTCAAGATGAAATTGGTCTGTTTACATGTGTTTCAACTTTTACGTTCCTTGGACCATTCAATTTCCCTAATTGAGAATAAAAGTCTTTACATTCCACAGTTGTAAGGACACCTCTGTACCTTGTTGCTGTAGCTACTGGTTCTATTTCTGCAATGATCTGATCTATCTGTTTGTCAAGAATCCGAGCACTCTGTAATTCATTTTAAATATCAATTATTTTATTATCAGATGATTTAAACTAAATGGGATATTAATTATTTATTGATAAAAATATGCATATTTATTATATTCAATATTTGAGCCAGTAGTAAAGATGAAAAAATTATCCGATTTCAGAATTTAAAGAATCTATTATTGATCTATCAGGAAAGTCTAATGAATTCGTTTGGTATAGTTTTTCTTAATAAATTTATTTTCTTGCGGGAGTTGAGTTTTTGCCACAAACTCTGATTTTCTAATCTCTATATCTTTGTAACCCAATGTCGTAGATCTTAGATATTTCAAACTATTAATACTTATAGATAAAAGATCTAAGTTTGAAATATCAAAGGTTTACACCATCAGATCAGAAGATTTGAAAGAAAAAACTCAATTCCTTTGTGCAAATATAAATTAAGTAAATACGAGAAAATTATATGTATCTATTTAACTTTGATTATGAAATTCTGATAATTTATCTGCTTGAAAATGAATTATATAAAACCTAAATAAGTTTTTGGACCTATGGGATCTAAGCAAAATAAAGCGTATGATGCTAAGTATAAATAATTAGACTGATATTGAACGGGGGCTTCATAGAAACGCACCTTCTCTTGTACTTTTAAGGGGTTTATAATTTTGTCAATTATAACCATCTAGAATTTTAACATTTAAAGGGAGTGATCGGCTATGTATATTAGTTGAACTGAGACTGCAGTATTATTAAGACATTGTTTAGGATTCATTTGAGACCTATCAGACGTTTTTACGGTACATATTTACGGTACATATTTACGGTACATATTTGTTCAGCAAGAGCGCAAATGCGATCTTTAAAATCCTGATAGATTGTCCATTGTGGAGGTATGATTTAAATTATTCTATGACGACCACGATGTAACACAAAATTCTACAGTAAACTTATTAGTTGTTTAGGAACAGGTTGAGAAAATACAAATTAAATCTAATCCTTGAAAATTGAAAAAAATGTTGGTTTCTGTAATATTTCAATGTTTAAAACCATTTTCTGTAGATGGAATTTTTAATGAAAAGACAGCATTTAAAGAATTTGAAGAAATCTGCGAACAAATTAGTAAAGAATAAGAAACTCAATAAAATAATGAAAAAGAAACAATTGATTTTAACATTGAATTATTGGCAATATTCTAATGAGAAATATGTATTTAAGTATCTTTTTAGTTTACTGTAGAAATTATGTTACAGTTTTCTTCTTCGTTTTTCAACGAATATGCACCGCAAAAACGTCTCATACAAATCCTAAAAAATTTCTCAATAATGCTGCAATCTCAGTTCAACTACCAATTACCATACATTACAGGTCACTCCCTTTAACATTTAAAATTTTTAATAAAAATCTTAGCATTTTAAATCAAAGTGAATAAATACTAAAGTGGACCAAACTCATAGTTGGATGACGACATTTTATGTCCCAAGTATTTAGAAATATGTATATATATATATATATATATATATAAATTGGTCTGTATACGGAGTGTACAGTACAACTCCCCCCTGAATACGCCTCTGGATGATAACATAGATCTGTTTTAAGAAATTTACAAACATATTTTAAAATGGAGTGAGATTTGAAAGAACAAAACTTAGCAGTTTTAAAGATAAATTCCTTTAGAATTAGAAGTGCCAGGCAAAATCAATGAATTGATTAAGCGACTAAATAGTATTTACATATTAACTACGTAGAAACTTACAAAAAATTTTGATTTTTAACTACGTAGAAACTTACAAAAAATTTTGATTTTAAATCGTGAAAATTTCGAAGTTCTATCTGAAGACGACATTTACATGGGTCTTTAGTCTATTTTTTCTAGTCTTTACTTTCCAAACGAAATCTTTTCATGAAATTATTTCCATACCAAATAAAACCTTATGGCCCAACCTGTCGTCGTTTCCTTAATCTGTTCCACTTTAGTATTTATTCACTTTGATTTTAAATCCCCTTTTCTAAAACCGTGAAAATTTAAAGTGCGTTAACCTGAATTAAAGCAGAACGTTTTGTGTGTACAACATGCAGATATAATCTTTTCTCTATACTTGATATATTGCTACTTTAAACACGCGTACCATATTTATAAAAAATTTAATTTTCTGTTAACAGTTTATTTAATCAAATACTTTTATGTATTATCGATTATATAAAAAAGTAATAGAAAAAAATGATTGTATAATATTTTTTCTGTATAGAAGTTAAGATCAATGGGGTTAAGAGATGTGTCAATGTGTGCAAATGACAACATGCATTGGAAAGACTAAACAAATATGTAACGAAAAAGTCTCAAAAACATCTGCGTAATTTGTAATCAAATAAATAATCTTAAGAAAGAGAATGGTTGAAATAAGTTATGGTGTGTTTCCTAGAATCCGTGTGTAGTTGGGTAACAGATACTTGAGTCATCTAGTGGAAATATAAAATAACAAACTTTTTAGATGTCAAAAATTGAAATAAGTTAAATTTCATTTCCTTTCCTCAAAAACAAACGTAACTTTTAAAAAAAAATTAAAATTTTTTAAACCAGTGAAATCTATGGATTTCAGGGGGTTTTCAGGCCCCAACGGGTTGCCGAGCCCTTCCCCCTGGAATTTAAAAAAATCTAAGCAGAACACTTTAAACCTTTGACTGATTAAGGATGACATACTTTTATTTACAGAAACCCTTGTCATTTTCAAAGACTTTGCTTGCAAACTAGTTTTTTTCAAGAAATATTAATATTTTCTGCCTAGAAGTCGCAGAACAAACAATTTTTATATTCAAATTTTTAGGATATTTGGAATTTTCGAGAAATTTTATTAAACATAAACTGCTTCGAGGTCACAGTGTACGCTAGAGTACACTCCAGTTAAATGTCAATTTGAACACAATATTAGAGATAAACACGCGGGGTTCTCTACCCTCGATTATCAGTCAAAGATTCCCATCTTTGTCTGGAAGTCATTAAAAATTACTGTTGCAGTCCCTTTTAGGAAAGACTAAAGCAGAAATTCATCCGAAGTCGAAAAATATGGGCCACGGGTTCCAAAAAGACGACTTAAAATCTTAAAACACAAATGTATGTTATAACAATCTGTGCAGTCACTTAAAATAACGATAACAGTCCTTTACAAACAATTAATTTTGGTTAAAGATAAAAGATGAGTTAAGAACATATTTTGTTATTTTTTTCCTGAAATACTAGAAGTAAACACAGAACTGATGTTTTTTCCATCGTTTAAATCAACCTTATCTGTATAGTTGGTTCCTGCTAGGGCGGGGTTACAGACTAAACTGACCAGAGTATAGCTTCTAGATTTTCATACATCTTTTCATTTTAAAGTAACTTTCACTGCTTGAAAAGGGCAGGGGTAAATACTTTTTTCACCCCCCCCCCCACAATGTTTTATTCTTTCTACAATTTGTCATGATTAGATATAGAAAAATTTGTAGATTTTGAATTTTTGTTACTCAAAAAAAAACATCATTTGAATTCATTATGCGGAGGATTTGTCCTACCAGTAAATCTAACGCCTCGTTTGTTGAATTAAGTTTAAATTCAATAATTAGAGAGGTGTAGACAACTTGGTAAAAGGGCTAATCCCAAAAATGACCCTCTTTGCTTTGGCTCTGGCACTTTTATACAGGGTGTCCCACGAAACATGTCAATAGCAAGACGACTTGAAAGTCGTCTTTGGTATTTGAATTTATTTGTGACATTTAGTCTTCTATCTACTTTAACATGTATGATTCTTGAAACAATTATCACATAATTCTCCTAGCCCTAGCATTTCCAAAAAGTGGTCTGCGTTTTTTGTGCTTTCAATATTACCGGAGATATAAAGAGTTTGGTTCAGATTTCAATTTTGTTAAATAAAAGCAAAATTGTCGAAATCTAAACGAAATTCTTCATATCTCGGGCAATATTGAGAGCACAAAAAATTATATCAAAAATCAAGACGACATTCAAGACGTCCTGCATACTGTCATGTTTTGTGGGATTTGATGAAATGACTCAAAGGATATTTTTTTGTAAAAAAAGCATGTATTAGGTTTTTGGAAATAAAAGCTTTGAATTAAAGGGACTGATTTCAGAACATTACCCAGAAACCTCTGTCTGCACAATGATGAATGAGATAATCTTATTTTTCTATAAAAGTGAGTTATAGATCAGTGGAGCCAAGAGAGGAGATTGGTAGAAAATAACACATTTTAAGATAGAACAATGACGAAATCTTTCTCATTTATACTAATGCGCAAATGGTACCGTTGTAAACTAAGGAAAGTAGATTCTTATACATGGTATCCCACGAAACATGACAGTAGCAAGACGACCTGTCGAAAGTCGTCTTTAATGTTTGCATTTATTTTTGACAGTAAGTCGTCAACCTAATTGAACATGCATGATTCTTGAAATAATAACCACAAAATTCACCTAGTTCTGGCCAAATGGGGTCTGCCTTTTTTTTAAGCTGTCAATACCGGAGATATTAAAAATTCGTTCAGATTTCAATTTTGTTAAATGAAACCAAAATTGTCGAAAGCTGAACGAAAATTCTTAATATTTCGGGTAAAATTGAAAGCACAAAGAAGCGGACCATATTTTGGAAATCCCAGGACAACTGGTATTTTGTGATCATGAACTCTAGAATTTTACTTCTAAAATATGGTTGACAAAAATGCAGCAAATTCTTTCAAACATCAAAGACGACCTTCAAGTCGTCTTGTTATTGACTAGAACTAAAATGGGAAAAGCATGAGCTATATCTACATCACAGATACACAGACTGCTTATCTCCTTTCACAGGGGCTACGTTGGCCTAAGTTGACCCGGCACGAAATGCTACGTTTTTACGATAGGTTTTAGAGTGCCATCTCACGGCCACTTGTTGAACATAATACCTATTCAGGGGTTAAGTTTTACAATTTTTAAAGAAATACTCCAATTTTAAACATGAAACATAAAATTTATGAATTCAGTCTTTTTTTTTTGAAGATTTTGTGTTTCGTATCCAAAGGATCCCTTTAATATTCCTTGAATACAGATGTTTGCTGATTGGTCGTGTACAGTACTTGTACACAATAGAACATGCTGTGGAAAATATCGCATATTTTAGCTGATAATCGATCTCTTTAACTCTCTTATCTATGATCTACATATATTAAATTGAATGCTAATTCTTTAATTTCTATCAGATATTATATAAAGTAAAATTTGATATAATATTCCTCAGTAGAGTAAACTCTGAAAATGTAATATTAAACATAACTGCGCTCTACAACAGAGCTAAGGATGCTTTGGAGTCTGGAATATGATAGAATGAAATTGTGAATTTTACCCCATTCATGTTTTTTCGAACACATTCTTTAAAATATACATCTATCAAGTAAGTTTATCATTTGTAAAGATTATCTTAAAATGTACGAGTGAATGAGTGTATCTGAGCCCTTTTTACTTCATAAGGGCCTACATCTTTTAAACCACTGTGCCCCCCCCCCACTTTCCAACGTACAATTCAGCTTTCTGGTATATCAGATATATGCTTAAATATAATGACTCTGGTCATTAAGGACACATTTATTAGATAAAAGGCAGGATGTTAATATATTGTGTATACACTGGATACACTACACGCAAACATAAAGTTAAATTCATTTCACTAACCACGAAAAATATTGAGAAAAAAGTGTAAATTTCACTTTTAGTCCTTGATTTGAAAAACAAAACATTTTTTTACGATTATTGAATACAATTAAAAATTTAAATCTAGGCTCAATCGTATCGAAGTTGCTTTACATGTAAAAACGTATTGAAGGGAAAGTATAAAGAACATCTTGATAATTATGAAATTCAATTGAATGAAACTCAAAAAATTGAATTCCAAAATTAAAAATCTTTTTTTCTTTTAAATGTTTGATAACGGATAAACCCAATTGTACATTTGTTGCTGCACAGTTTGAAACTAGATCAGATTGCTTTATATTTATATATATTTATGCATCTCGAAAAGGTGGAGCCCGAATAGTAACAAATTTAAGTAAATATAATGTATTTAAAGATAAGGTACAAAGTGCAAATATATATTTTATATTATATGCTGTCTCAAAGTTATTTAAATGAGAAAAATTGCAGAAGCATGATTATTTGTTGTCCAATTTTGCAAGTTTTCATTGCAAAATGGTTGTCCCTGACTTGTCTATTATGAAGAATAAGAACGTAAAAGATCTGTACAGGCCAATTTTGTAAAAAAAACTTTTTTTTCGGTCACGTAATTGTAAATAACCTTTAGTATGAGACTAGGATTTGGTATACTTTTAGTCCATTATTACACGTGTTATATAATCCGTAGAGATGCTGCACGCTGGGATTTATGTATGTATTTACATGTAAATACAAAGTCGAGTAATCTCTGTTTTTGTTACTTTTAACGTCCGATCATAACATATGAACACCATATCCGATTTGCTTAGAAATATGATTTATAATAGGAAAAGCTGGGTTCCTATACTACTTATATGTATTTATATATATACAAATATATAAATTTATAAATGGTTGTATGTCTGTATGTTACACGTGAATACATCCTCAATAGTGCATTCTTCAAGGTCTTTTTAACTTAATGGCCCTAAATATTTTATTTTTCATTTATATAGATCAATTGGCAGGGCCCACCCTGTAGAGTAAGTAAATTATATGCCATTACATGCGACGTCATGACCCCAAAAACATATATAGTGAGAAGTCAAAAAATAAAAAAAGATATAAAAGGAAGCGTAGTAAAGCTTAAAAAAACACACATTGACATAAATAAAAGAGTAGTAAAGTCTCGAAAACACACACCGACATAAAAAGAGTAGTAAAGCCTCAAAAACACACTGACATTAATTAGACATAACTAAATCCACAGAAAAAACGCATACTGACTTGAATAGAAGAGTAGTTGAGCCACACACAAAAAAACTGACAGATAGATAAAAATACACACTGACATGAATAAATGAGTAGTAAATACTCACAACACACACACTGACATGAATAAATGAGTAGTAAATACTCTCAACACACACACTGACATGAATAAATGAGTAGTAAATACTCACAACACACACATTGACATGAATAAAGGAGTAGTAAATACTCACAACACACACATAGACATGAATAAAGGAGTAGTAAAGCCGCTAGTATATATTTATTCCAGATATAAGTCCTGTGTGGGAAACACTGTGTCTATAAATGTTTTATAGAACCGATGAAAAGCTCGCCTGAAAATAGAAAAATTCAAACAATTAATTTTTAAAAGTAATTCATTAAAAAAATCATTGACAAGGTCATAATTTGTGGCTTATTTGTTTCTAGTCATCTATCTATAAATTTTGCTTGTCTGTCTGTTTGTTTGTATCTAATGTTTCTAATCCATAATATTAAATAGCTCTTTAAAAGTGTCAATATAAAGATATTTTACCCGTACGCTTCAGCTACGCATCTTGTTGAATTCTCACTGCTAAACACGTGACATGCGTATTCTTGTACGCAGGGTGACGGATGCTAAAAATAATTTTTTAAATGTTACACTTACAACTAGCTTCTTTTTATACATTGTGATACGTTCAACTCGCGAGATCATTTTCTTTTTAAACTCTTCATGAACGTTTTTACAAGTTTTTTGTTAGTCTTTTAAATGGTTGAAATTATAAAATAATATTCATTCATTCATAATCAATTAAGATCAAAAGTAATTCCTACATTGAAATCTCAACAATTAACTGAAATTATACCTTCGTAATAAAAGCAAAGTATCTGTGATCTTTAGGATGGAAACCACAGAAAGTTACATTTTTCAGATGGAAGAAATATTCTTGGTTCGGATCCCCGCACACCTTATCCTGAAAGTGTTCAATATACAAGCGGTCAGGAAAAAAGAGGTCAGGATACAAGAGGTCAGGATACAAGAGGTCAGGATACAAGAGGTCAGGATACAAGAGGTCAGGATACAAGAGGTCAGGATACAATAGGTCAGGATACAAGAGGTCAGGATACAAGAGGTCAGGATACAAGAGGTCAGGATACAAGAGGTCAGGATAGAAGAGGTCAGGATACAAGATGTCAGGATACAAGAGGTCTGGATACAAGAGGTCAGGATACAAGAGGTACAAGAGGTCAGGATACAAGAGGTGAGGATACAAGAGGTCTGGATACAAGATGTCAGAATACAAGAGGTCAGAATAAAATAGATCAGAATACAAGAGGATTTGCCTTGCAATAGGTCAAGTTCAGGTGGTCAGTAAGATGGTATATATAACAGAAAAACGTTGCATGCTTAAAAGTTCATAATGTCATGTTTTTATAAATGAATACTACGCACCCCAGCAACTGTTTTGTTCACCATTTTGATTCCTTTCTCTCCTATTTCAAGTACACATGTATTCTTTTTATTCATTTGGGCACTTTTCTTTACAGCCTAACAACACAAATATATTTCTTTTTAATTCTTATTGTTCGTTATATATTTTTTTACGTTGTTACATTGTTATCATTGTTACATCATCATCATCATCATCATCATCATCATCATCATCATTATTATTATTACTATTATTTATTATTATATTATTATTATTATTATCATTATTATCTACAGTGTCTTTCTAATGGTTTGTCTTTTTTGAATCGGTCTATATTATTATAAACACAAGGTTAATTTATTTGAATCTTTTATTTTTGAATTCCACAGGTTTGGACATTAGAGAAAAGATATCAATGATCTCCATTCATCATCACTTTTTGCTTGCTTGAGCTCTGTTCAAATTGAGCTTCATTCTTCTGAAAGGCACCGGAGGTGATGAACAGCTTCCTTCACATCTTCTGATTCCAGAGACTCTGCAAAGGACTCCACGTGCTTCACAGTGCAGAACTCCAGAATCAGCAGCCCAAAGGCGACAAATCTGGACTCTTTGTTGGCCAGGGATGATCCATCATTTAACTGATAAATCTGTTGTTTAACTAGTCTTTTAAATACTCCATTAGCAGAGCTTAATAGGGTTACTCATACAGATATTGATGACCTGAAACATAGTGTGGAGCCCTTTGCAGAGTCTCTAGAATCAGAAGATGTAAAGAACGCTGTTCATCACCTCCGGTGCCTCTCAGAAGAATGGAGCTCAATTTTAGCAAAGCTCAAGCAAGCACAAAGTGATCATGAATGGAGATCATTGATATCTTTTCTCTAATATCCCAACCTATAGGATTCAAAAATGTAAAATATAAACGATTTAACTTTTTGCTTATATTAATATATAGCGATTTAAAAAAGACCAACCATTAGAAAGACACTGTCTATAAAATAAAATTAGACATTCACATATATATATATATATATATATATATGTTGCCTATAGCTTATAACCTGAATAATAACTTGAGTTCCTTTATGCCTAGTACATCTAACACTACCGAGATATTCAAGAATATATCTAAATATTCAAGATATATATCCAGAATATTAAGAATATATCCAGGATATTCAAGAATATATCTAAATATTCAAGATATATATCCAGGATATTAAAAAGTTGTCGAAAAATTGACATATGAAAACAAAAACTGTCAGAGACTGTTCAGATATTGAATGAATTAGAGCTGAAGAGGCTTAATAAGGCCCATTAAACCTGTTGAGTAGGGCAACATTTAATTAAATATAGCATTTACTCTCAGAAAAGGAATATAGATGCAATATTTCTTATAGATCTGGTTTAACATGGACCTGCATAAATAAGTTTTTAAATTAGCTGGTTTTAATGAAAATCTGTGCACACCAAAACCTAGCCTTTTATAAAGGAATGTGTATTTAAAGCTTTATATTGTTATTAAGTAAAATGTAGGAAAGTATTATTTAACAAATTAAATATCAAATAAAAGAAAAAAAGGACATCTAGTAGACGAAGGTTAAAATTACTATTTTTCCTATTGTTTTTTTGTGTGAAAATTGAGACTAGACCTCTCATTCACAATTTTTAATTAGTGCGATATGGAATATACAATAGAAAAAATTTCTATGGTCCTGCTCACCTCTCCTTTCTCTCTTCTGCAGCACTTGGATCAAAATCATTATATTCTACATCTACCACATGCGCTTCAGGAAATATACCCTGCAGACCTGTACGCAGGTTTATACCTTAATCAAAGATAATATTTGTTTATTTTTAGCGTAATTTTTAGACAACTACAGTATCTGTAACGCTTACAAACTCAAAAATGAAGCCTGTTTTTAAATAATTTTTCCTCTCTTTTTTCGCAAACAGTCCCTTTAAAATGTTTGTTTACCTTCACACCAATAATCCTCAGCTTCCTTCTGAACATAAACAGGATCTCCGATATCTATCCCGATCTCATCATGATGCCTCGGAACAAACCTTGTATAGAAAACAAATAAAAATGTTTTTATTTTTTATTTTTTATTGCCTATGTAGACCTCTATGTGTAGGATCTAGAAGCTCTATTGCCTATGTAGACCTCTATGTGTAGGATCTTGAAACTCTACTACCTATGTAAACCTCTATGTGTAGGATCTAGAAGCTCTATTGCCTATGTAAACCTCTATTTGTAGGATCTAGAAGCTCTATTACCTATGTAAACCTCTATGTGTAGGATCTAGAAGCTCTATTACCTATGTAAACCTCTATGTGTAGGATCTAGAAGCTCTATTACCTATGTAAACCTCTATGTGTAGGATCTAGAAGCTCTATTACCTATGTAAACCTCTATGTGTAGGATCTAGAAGCTCTAATCTATTTGCTGCTGTAGAGAGGGAAGGAGATATAGGAGATAGTATAGAGTTTAAACCTAGAAGATATTATATATTTATATTGTCCAATGTTAATGAATATTTATGTTCCCTGAACTATTGTATACCTGGTTCCCTGTAAACTTGTCTAGAATGTTCCTCTGGGGAATGTGAAGTAGAATTCCCTGAATCTATATCCCCTCCTCCTCCTCCTCCTCCCCCAATATCCTCATCCTTATCTACTAAACATCATAATAGAGATTAATGAAATTTCAGATATTTCCTTTCAGCAAACAAAATCAAATCAATTATAAGATAAAGGAATCAAAAGATTTTATATAATTAATCCATAAGAATCTATAAATTTTTAGTGGTAAAACGAATCAATCCTTTATTTATAGTTATTGTTTTATTTTTTATTTTGTTACTCTTACTGTTGACTAGATGAAGGAGAAGGGCAGGGGGTAAACATGAACTTTCAGAAGATTCAGCTATACCACTCAATACATCCCTGAACAGTTTATATTAGAGAATTCAGCTATACCACTCATTACATCCCTATATAGTTTATATTAGAGGATTCAGCTATACCACTCAATACATCCCTGAACAGTTAATATTAGAGAATTCAGCTATACCACTCAATACATCCCTATATAGTTTATATTAAAGGATTCAGCTATACCACTCAATACATCCCTGAACAGTTTATATTAGAGGATTCAGCTATATCACTCAATACATCCCTGAACAGTTTATATTAGAGGATTCAGCTATACCACTTAATACACCCTTTACAGTTTATATTAAAGAATTCAGCTATACCCCTCAATGCATTCCTATATAGTTTATGTTAAGGGATTGAGCTATACCACTTAATACACCCTGTACAGTTTATATTAAAGAATTCAGCTATACCACTCAATGCATCCCTATATAGTTTATATTAGAGGATTCAGCTATACCACTCAATACATCTCTGTACTTACTTTTAGAGAGGACAAAACAATTTTGATAGAGAATAAATAAAACTATTTATATCTCATTCGAATACATTCCTATATAGTTTATATTAGAAGATTCAGCTATACCACTCAATACATCCCTTTATAGGTTATATTAGAGGATTCAGCTATACCTCAATACATCCCTATACAGTTTATATTAGAGGATTCAGCTATATCACTCAATACATCCCTATATAGTTGATATTAGAGGATTCAGCTATACCACTCAATACATCCCTATACAGTTTATATTAGAGGATAAAGCTATACCACTCATTTCATCCTTATAGTTTATATTAGAGGATTCAGCTATACCACTCAATACATCTCTGTACTTACTTTTAGAGAGGAAAAAAAAATTTAATAGAGAATAAATAAAACTATTAATACCTTATTCGAATGTTTTTGTCAGAAAATTATTTTAGAAATGTCATAATTGTCTAAATAATAGTTTCTATTCTCTAATATGTCCAAAAATGGTGTCTGAATGTTATTGTACATATAATGTCGTAGAAATATTATTGTAGAATTAATGTTATCTCAATGTTGTTGTTTTCGGCGTGTCTTTGTCTTAATAACGTTGGCTAAAGATGCATGAAAATATATAATGTTTTGTCTGAAACTAAAATATATATTTGTTTCTATAGTTTTCTACTAAAACACAATGCAGATGTGTTATTTAATGTAGGAAATTTTAGTAAAACTTTCTTTTTTTATTCGATCCTAACCTAAAACTTCATACATTTTCATGCTTTTAATTGTGTCATTTTTAACATTCTAGTTAGCACGAAGTGATTTAGAACTCATTTTGAACCCATTTTCACCTATCAAAGAGACTGTTTTGTTTACTAAAGAGGGGATTGTCCGATTTACAATGAAACATTTCTAAAAAGTGTTTTATTCTGTCAATTTTCTTTATTTTCTAAGATAAAAAAGAAATCCGCAAGTCACTTGCATACAGGAACCACAATTGAAAATGATCAAGTGTTAGTAAGAGGGAAAAGTATTTCTTATCCATAAGACAAGGGTTTAAAGGGATCAATTGTGAAAAAGAAACTCCCCACTTCTTTAAATAGAGAGTTATCTGAAATTACGTCAACGTTATTACACCTATTACACCTGACTAGGAGAAAGGTTTTATGAATCCTACCTTGTTAGTTGATTGATTGATGAGTCTAATTGTCTGAAAGGATTGGTACTCGTCTTTGGCTCTAGAATAAATCAGCTGCAAATTTTTATTAGGTTAGAGAATAGTTTGTGGCATTGTTTTTACCTGGTTTGGGTTGGTCGACTACGGATCTAGTTTCCCAAGATGGCGTCGCTGCAGTAAGCTCATCAAATAGAGTAGCGTTCTGTAGCAAACCTTCCAAAGCTGAATATTTTAAATAAATTATATTATTAAATATTAATTTGTTAAAAATATGTATATTCTAGATATATCTGGTATTAATCAAAAAATAAAATATGAGGATTGTATTTATCATATCCAAAAGTATACTCTACGTAAAGATGACCAAAAACAAACATATATTTTTGGCAAATCCTAAAAAATTCATTTGTATTTCGAATTATATTTGGGTTACTGCGCATTTGTGTAAACTGTAAACTAATAATAAAAAAACTACAGAAGGCAGTAAACTTCAGCTAACTGTTATATTAAATGGCTCGACTTTTGTAAGAAACTGGACAACATTGATTGAAAGAGAGTAATTTCGCGGATGAAAATATATAGAGGATAAGAACCATTATAACGAAAAGAAATACAATATTAAATAAATATAAGATTGCTTAGATATCATTTTCTCATATCAGAATTTTATTAGTCCTAATGTATGTCATTTTTCTATTAATAAACTTACGCTTTTTGTCCTTGGGTATATCCGGTAACTTCCGCCGTTTTCGTTTCTTCCTCCAATCCTCGTCCAGGTTTAACCTCATATCAACCTCTGCCTGGTTGAGGCCGGCCTCTGCCTGTTTAGTATCACCATCCTCTGTATTTCGGTTATCCTCAGCTATAAGGCTTTCAAACATACTTCTGCAGAAAAAAATGTTATAATAGAATTTCAATTCGCAACATGCGGAAAAATAGCGCTAAACTTGATCTTCAGCTATCTGCATAAAATAAGAATAAAAACTCATTTTTAACATTGTAAAATGTTCAACAAAATTTGTTCAAACCTTCCTAAAATTTTATAAAATGTTGTTGCACATAGAACCCCGTCAGTCATAAACTCACAAATAAATAAAATTGCCAAAACTTTTTGGCTGAAAATAGATTTAGTTGAAAGAATTTTCATTGAAAACTCAAAACAAAAATATTTAATAAGTGACCTCTGTAAGAGGACTAACCTTCCCATCTCCAGTATCCTCTCTCTATCCTCGGATGTTATAATCTCGTCTGGGTCAATATATGGGTCAACCTCCGACCCAGGACATTCGGGGCTCATGTCAAATTCGTCAAATTGGAGAAAATCAGCTTCTAGAATATAATAGATTTTTAATGCTCTGCAGACAAAATTTAAGACAAAAAACGATAACAATTTAAAATTTTGAATCCAATATAGATTTAAAGGGTATAAAAGTTTTTAATTAAAGGTTGAATTTGACATTTCAGCAACTTGAGTAAATTGTATACCTTCATTGTCTTCTTCTAACTCTAGGCTGTACTGGGGTTCTAACGGCTCAAGCCTAGATACAAAATATTATTAAACCATTTTCAACCTGAATCACATATTTGCTCTTTTTTACCAAATTTATTTTGTTTTATTTTATTTTTATTTTATTTATTTTTCAATTTTCTTTTCACATAGCTATCTATTCCTTTTTAATTCCGCCAATTCGAATTTTCTTTTAATATTGTTATAAGTTTGATCTTTAAAATTCATGAGTTTGATTTTTTAATGGCTTGTTTGATTGTACAATAAATTGTTCTATTAATCAATAAATTATTCGATTTTTTCAATAAATTATTCGATTTTTCGATTAATTGTTTGGTTATTCAAGAAATTTTTGCATCAATATCAAGTTATCAACATTAGAAAATTTTTGCATTCTCATTATTTATTGGTAATCCTTTCATTTTTAAATTTAGATTTAGATCTTTTTTATCTATGCTGAATATGTATTTTTCATTTGAACCGTGAACCATGTCACGCCAAGTTGACGCCAAAGCGGAATTGACAATTAATACTCAAATAAAAAAAGTACCCAATAATAAATAAAAAATGATGAAACGGGTTCGAAAGTGAAGACTCACACACCATTAACACAAAAAAGTTATAACCCTGATATTCCAAAAATATATTATCCTTACATTAAAGATTAATGATTTAATAATCATTATGAAATGTATTTTGATAAAATAAGATAATTTGAGGGAAAAGATGACCTTGAGTTTGATATTTTGTATTCTGAGTCTGAATCTGAACCAGTGAGACCGGTAGAATCTGACCCATGTCTCAGTGACTTCTCAAGGAATTCAAAAGTTGGAGATTCTCGCCATTTATCTCTGAACATATGAAAAAATTATGTTCAAATAATTCATGATTTACAATAAGTATGTAAATATGTTTTGACAAAATTGATATTTTTTTCCGTTTTAGATAAAAGAGTTTGTCCATCTTATTTTTAACAACTTGCAGTCGCAGCTTTTCTAAAATAACCCTTTGATTGTTCCAGGCCTTTACATCAACAAAATGGTTGGTCCAATAAATCTGTTCACCCAGAAAAAATAAAATGACTACATCTCTTCAGATTTGAAAGATATTGTTATTTTTGTCACTATTTGATTAACAAAAGAAATTGTTTCAGAGAATTATCAATTTCTTTAAAAAGTTTTTAAAAAAAATCATTGATTAACTAGATGCTTCTTTTTCAATATATTTATTATTTTATAAATTTTCTTGAATTATTCTATAAGCTCACCTTTGTAATTTATCAGGCATCCTTTTATCCTCTATATAACTCCTAATATAAAATTGATCACAATTGTTATCGTAGATGAATTTTTTCACATTTCTTGTAATCCTCGAACTTTACCTATATTTTCTGTTTTGTGAATGATATGATATATTGGTGTTTGTGTATATCCAATATATTTCCTGTATATAGTGTATAAGTGTATCCTATTCTCTCTGTACTTCCTGAATACTTCTTATATCTACTCCTTTAGCCGGAAATTAAAAAAATATCGTTAAAGAAAATTCGAGCGGAAATTTAATTTTTGAGGTCTATGCATGCGGATGCGGTTAGATTGTAACCATAGACAAGATAGGTATAAAAGAATAATATAAATCTAAAAATGTACTCCTTCTATAACCTCTATTCTAATCTTCCTGTACTCCCTGTGTAAAATATACTTTACTCCATGTGCTACATTGACCAGAATATTTCATTGATTTTTTATTTGAAAGATGGATCCCATGTCAGACTTTGACATCCGTCTTGTGTTTACATTACCGCCCAGAAACGGTACACTGCAAAACAAAAGACGCGTACACCTCTGAAATAACTTTTCTTGCCTTATAACCTTGGTATCACCTAACTGTATACCTTTCAAGAATGAAGTTCTCCCGTATACCACAGAGTCTTTCTCCGAACTCAACCTGAGCAAAGAACAATCAGAAGAAAATATTGTTTTTATGCAATATTTTCATGCAGGGTTTAATGGGAGAATGCACAACCGGAAACCTTTTTTATTAAATAAATGATGCTTAGCAAAGCTACCTCGAATGTCGATAAATAAGAAAATTATAAAAAAGAATTGGGTAATGTTGCAAATAAAGTTTATTTGTCTGATATCGACTTGTGCAAACTTAAAATTGCCCAAATAGATAACACTTGCAATAAATCTGCAATATAATAAAAAAACAAAAACAATATAATACACTTTGTCGTAAAAATTTTAGAGTTTTACCTTTCTCTAAAATTAAAAAGGATGTGGGGTTGGATTTCCTCATTACGAAGGGATAAAGAGGAGGGAATCCAAGGTTCCCCCCCCCTCCTTCAAGGGATAAAGGGGAGGGAATCCAGTGTCCCCCCCCTCCTCTGTTCCGTTAAAAAGATCTTACAGGTTGGACGTGCAATTTATAATCATGTCTATTAGTTAGGGGCCAATCATTTTTCAAAAGTTGCATGATCCGAACCAGTAAAGGGATTGCTTGGTGTAGTGTTTACTCGTACCAGCCTGTCTAGTGTTCCCAGTATATGGTTGCATGATCCGAACCAGTACAAGGATTGCTTGATGTAGTGTTTACTCGTACCAGCCTGTCTAGTGTACCCAGTATATGGTTGACCCAGCGCGTTTTATGCAACATAATGAGGCGGGCGGAAAAATTGTGATCTATTGTTCTTTCCATTTTGAATGGGTGTTCTTAATCTAATCTGACAAATTTAGACCCGAACTTCAATTATCCGTAAAGTAATTTTTTTCATTTTTCCGTTTTTTACCCCTCCCCACACGACGAAATTATAAAACGATTCCAATAATACCAAAGAAAAATTATCCAAGAAATCCATTTATATAATATACATATAAAGTTACTTAATTTGCTTTATATATATATTTATATATATACTTTGCTTGTCTGCCTGTTTTTATCCAATAGACTTCTAAACAGCTGAATGATCGGGCCCTTTTTTATGGGACCTTACATGACCCAAGGAAAGGTTCATGGATGCCCAAAATTGCAAAGAATGTGTGTCCAAAAGTTTTTGATTTTTGTAATATTTTGAAAATGCGCGAAAAGTCTTATGAAATACGCGAACTTTTTTGTCTTTATTGTTGTATATTCTACACAGAGAAGATGCTCACAGATAGAACCACAATAAAAAGTTAAAATAGATGATTGGCGCAAATCTCCCTAAAAGCCTAGTTACTAAGAAAGCCCTCAAAGACACTGGTGTTGTTAAACATTTAACTCGCTCTCTTATTAAACCATTATTTGAAAATTATGTTGCTATGTAGTTGATAAATATTAAATTTCTTTGGTTAAAGTTTATAGTTTCAGATGTGTTTTATGTTTTTTTTTTTAAACTTTATTATCTTTATTTAAAGGGAGAGTCTGGCTAGACATGGTAGTTGAGCTGAGAACGCAGTATTGTATTGAACTTTTTTTGGGATTCATTTGAGACCTAACAGACGTTTTTACGGTGCAGATTTGTTTAGCAAGAGCTCAAATTCAATCTTTAACATACACGTAGGCTGTCCATTGTGAATTGAAGATTTTGAAAATAAGTTTCTTAAAAAATTTATTAATGAAGACCACGAAAAATGCAACAAAAATTCTACAGTAAACTAATTAGTTGTTTAGGAACTGCAGTTGAAAAAATAAAAATTAACTCCTATGACCGAAATTAAGTAATTTAATTTAGTTATCGGTTCAGGTAATGTCTCATTGTTTTTTGACATTAGTTTACTGTAGAATTTGTGTTACCTTTTTTTGTCCTCGTTATTGAAAAAAAAACGATTCTCAAAATCATCCCTCCAAAATGAACAACCAGTCAGGATTTTAAAGATTGAATTTGCGCTCCTGAGATGAAATTTAAAGAATTTGAGCCGCGGTTTAAATCCGCCAAAACCCGGTTTAAATTTAGCCGCCGTCTTAAATCTTGAAACATTTGATACAATTTTAAGTGGAACCAACCATATTTAAGCCGCGTTTTAAATTTAAACTGCCGCTCAAATTCTTTAAATTCGGCCATTGCTGAACAAATCTGCACCGTAAAAAGTCTAAAAGGTCTCAAATGAATCCTAAAAATGTCTCTACAAAACTGTATTCTCAGCTCAACTACCCTTAAACAAGAAAACTCGTTTGTTTTTCGAATTATTACCTTTTCTAAGAAAGATTTGTTTTCTTCTAGCGGGGTGATAGCATGGGCCAACCTGTATATATATATATTATCATGTTTACAGAAAATATCTAGACATATGTTCCTAATAATAAGTATTTGTCTGCAGTTTATTTCTTTGTTTAGATTTCAGATGAAAACTTATAAACCCCTTTGTCTCAAATTTTAATTAGGGAACTCAGTAGAACCATGTACGGGAATGTTCTGAG
The DNA here is from genome assembly GCF_000591075.1 of Eurytemora carolleeae. NCBI lineage: Eukaryota > Metazoa > Arthropoda > Copepoda > Calanoida > Temoridae > Eurytemora > Eurytemora carolleeae. Next base: position 44,494 of record NW_019397507.1, on the reverse strand, counting down.
TCAGGTTTAAATATTCTAAATTAAGTGAGCTGACTGTCATAGAGGAAGAATAGTTTCCATCTCTGGGTCCATAATATCTTTGGCTTGTCACACTAGCAAGGAAATTACACTAAAACTTGTCTATGCATGATACATACCTATGATATTTAATGTATCTATAGTGTAAGATATTCAGAATTAATAATGATATTGTAGTATTAAATTAATTTAAACTATATAAGTAAGATCAAGGGAAGATAAGAATGATTATGGGTTAAACCATGATATATATTTTCTAATTTTTCTAAGCCTTTTTCGATACTTTTTGGGATATATTTTGTATACATGATAAATACAAAGTACATACATCAGTAGCTTGGGAACCCAGTTTTGCCAGGATTTTTTCCTGTGGTTCGATTGAGTTATCTGATCAAAATTTTGAAGAAAATCGGTCCAGAGGTTCATGAGTTATGATCGGACTTCCAAACAAACATACAGCCAAGCAGCAGAGATTACACCACGTGCATACCATGCAATTATATATGATAAGCGGATTTTAACAATTCATTTTTCTTTCATTTACATTATTTTATCTATATAATAAAGTTCTTAGCTCATTCAAAAACCAAATTCCACGGGCAACGCCGGGGACTTCAGCTAGTCTTATTATATAACAATATTAGAAAAATCTTTTATCCAGCTTAATTTGATATACCTGATGGGTTTTCACTGAAAAAAAGAAACATGATACTTAATTCAGATAATCAGTGAATTCGATACCATGATAATTCTTACTTTCTCATTTTCTCATTTTTAGAATCCAAAAAACACATGTACACAAAGTAAAAATGTTGAGTTTTCAAAAAGGCTATTTACGTTAGAAATATTTTCCTTTCTTAATTAGTTCATGAGAGTTTAATGAAGAACCTGAATTTAGTTGAACCAAGTCCAACTCTTGTTAATTTGAATCAATTTTAGCTTATTGTTTCTTAATACTTTTCAGTTTTTGTTATCTTAAAAGTATTCAATTTTATGTTCGATTTTCAGTGGCGTATTCAGGCATTTGTCCGAGGGGGAGAGGGCTTTAAAAATCTTTCCAGGGGGCTCAGCACCCGTTGAGGCTTGGAAACCCTGGAAACTCCTTGGAAACCTCCAGAAAAACCTATGGAAACTCCTTGGAAACCTCCTGGAAACCCCTGTTTTAGTACGTACGTATATGAGAAGGGTGGAGCAGTGAACTGCTTAGGTAGAAAAGGATTCAGGGCTGAACCATCTTCAAACTCAAGTTCTATCATTCTTCTCTGAAATTAAATTTTCAAACTTTTTCCGATCAAACTCAGATTTTCTAATCCCTATATCTTTGAAACCTGATGGTGTAAACTTGTAAGATCTACGACACTAGGTTGCAAAGATATATGGATTAAAAGATCAGGGTTGTGGCGAAGACTCAACTCCTTTTCTTGTCCGACCCTTCATTGGTCTACCATGGTAAATGTATCTAAAAAAGAACTGGATTTTTGTCACAACTCTGATTTTCTTTTCCCTATATCTCTGCAACCCGATGTCGTAGACCTTTGATATCTCAAACTATGAATTCTTTCAGATAAAATTTTCTAAGTTTAAAATATCAAAGATTCAAGCAATCAGGTTTTAGTGTTTGTGTCAAAAACTCAATTTCTTTCCGGAAATCTGAGTAATTCTTAAAATAATATAATTCGATCAAGATTTCCGGAATAAGAATTGAAAATCTTCTCTATTAGGGACGTACAGTGGTAGGCGATTATATCATTACAATTGTTAACAAGCTTTTTTAGAATTACAAGTTTACAAGTAACTAAAGATTAGCTTTATTAATTGACAGCTTCTCTTGACTTAAATGTGCATGTATTTTTTAACTTAAAAAACAAAATGTTTTCAAAGATGTATTCATAATTCAGAAGTTATTATTATTATTATACTACACTTAAACTTTATCAAGTATACTTTTAATTGAATTAAGCCTTAAAATATGCAATATGCATTAAAATATACTTTGCATACTATTCTCAATATATCAAGCATATTTATTCCAGCTTAAGTTTTGATATTATTTTTAAGATTAGGGTGAAAAGTATAGAAACATATAAAAACAATTTGAACTTTTGAAAACTATAGTCTACCTCTCAAATCCTATCTATTTTCAAAATGTTTGAAATTCATGGTGGGAGTCCCCCTTCCACATTGAAACTTTGTTGTTTTTTTTTCGGCCCCCCCCCGCTAAACACTATCATTTTTAGAAATTTTCAAAAAACCAATAAAAATAATAAGTTTCAGTCACTAAACACAGCTATTTTCAAAACATAATTCAAAATATTTCAGAAAATTTTAAGTATTTCAGATAACAACGTTAAAAAGGTTTAAGTGAGATATCTGGATATTATTAGTATAAACAACGTTATCAGATATAATGCAACTATTTCGCTGTATCTGTATTTCTAATTTGTATACTGATAACACTGTGAGTTCGTCTCTCAACTATCTCAGAAAGTATCCCCCCACCTCCCTTCACCCCCTCCATTCCCCCCCCTTAACCTCCTACCGATGGTCCAGCCTCGCAGTGGACTCTGTAACCAGCTGGTAGGGCAGCTTTCAGGGCGGTTTCTCGTACACTCCAACATCTTGGGGGTGTGACGTTTCTGTAGATTCTGTCTTTAGGGGGGGGGGGTCACTTTTTTTGTAGATTCTGTCAGGGGATTTGTATATTTACGTTACACATGTAGTGTAATTATTTAAAACAGACGGATAGTATACGACATTGTGTTCGGATTAGTATGATTTTTTAAAAATATTGTTTTAATCATTGACTTTTCTGGTTTTCATCTAATATTCTGAAATTCAATATTTAGAGTTTTTCTTTAGATAAGTATACAAACAGCACGATTTTTTTAGCACATTCGTTGTAACTATTTTGTAGATACCATTTAAAGAGTGTTCGCGAAAAATGAAAAGAGGTATAGGTTAACGGCGAAAAATTAGCGCTTTTTATCGCTACAAATCTTACTTCTATCTGTTGCGTCTATAAGGAGAAAATGGTTAAAAACGACTCATATCGAAGAACGTATGTAATGCAACATTCAACTTCAATCTAATTCCAAACAAATCATTCAGATATTACAACCAATAATCATCGATAAATTTTCGACGCATACGTATATAGTTGATTTTTCAGAAATTTTTTTTTTTTATGATCTGATACAGTGAATCCCAGATATATGAATACATAGACTGTCATAAGTTTTTTGATAATTTTAAAGAAACTTCAAGATAAATTAATAGCCTAGAAATATGAATGCAATTGATGTACTAATGTTAAACTCATTTTTCCACGGAGTTTGATCTTTAATATGTAATACGACATTGTATTCATATATCTGTAGTTACTTTTGAAAACATTTACTTTTGTTTCGAGGATTTTTGATAACAAAGAGGACATTTTCATATTTTCAAGGAATGTATGAAAATATTATTCTAAAAAAACAAAATCAAAAATGTTATGAAATATCAACTATATACAAATGCGTCGAAAAATTATCGATGACTATTGTTAGTAATATCTGAATGATTTGTTTGGAATTAAGTTGATTATTTTAAGATCCGAGTTGAATGTTGCAACTTTCTGAATTTGTATGGACGCTGCGTTCTTCATTATGAGTGGTTTTTAACCATTTTCTTCTTATAGACGCAACAGATATAAGTAAGATTAGTAGCGATCAAAAGTGCTTATTTTTCGCCGTAAGTCTATAACCCCCCTTTCATTTTTCGCGAACACTCCCTTTTTACAACAAATTGAAATAAAACATTAAGATGATTTAATTATTATATTTCAAACGAAGAAAACTTGTGAAAATTGTCAAAAGTAACTAAATCTATTCCAGTTGAATGATCCAGGGTTGATTAAGCTGTAGTTTCAGATTACTTATGATGAGTTGACCGTCAGTGTTTATGTAATCAGAATGCAGGTCACCGTTTACTGTTATAGAACTCACTCCATCACTGAACAAAATAATAAATATATATATACAGGGTGAGTCAAAAAAAGTGTGATTTTCGGCACCTGGTACAAAATTGTACCATTTTTTTGCGACTCTCCTGTATAGTTTTTTTTCAATATTTTTTGAAAATTTGTAATTTTTTTTTGGTACTTCAATGGCCCAAAAAAATCCGGGAACCTTTTTTCTCTCAAAATCAAAAGTTTAGAAAAACAAAAATGTGTAAATGAATCGTTTCTATCGAAATCTAAAATTTTAAAAAGATTGAATCGCAGAATCTTAAAAAATTTTCAAAATTGTAATTAGAAAATTCGCAATTTTAAATTCGTACCGGCTTGAAATATCTAAATATGGTTTATGACAGTGACAGGAAATTTGTATTGTAAAAATCTATTTCTAGTTATGCATTTATTGAACAACGATTCCGTCCATTGTTTACAACAAGGGCGTAATGCAAGGAAAGTCAATTGCGGTTGTGTATACTCTGTGTACATATTGAAACCAGCTCTCTCTGGGCGGAATTTGTAAACAATAATAGATGCAGCAGTGTTCGTTTAGTATCCGAGGAGGTTAAAAGCATTAAATTTTGATAATTTTGATAATTCACATTATAGTTTCCTATGACCAGAATATTTCATTGATTTTTTATGTGAAAGATGGATCCAATGTCAGGCTTCGACATCCGTCTTGTGTTTACATTAGCGCCCAGAGACAGTACACTGCAGTACAAAAGATGCGTACACTTCTAAAATAACTTTCCTTGCCGTACATCCTTGGTTTATAATTGCAATAGTATTTGCCTTTGTTTACAATAAAGTTAGATAAGTTAAGTCTATGAATTTAAAAGTTACTAGCCCTGTTCTTATCTTTATAATGTTACTTACGGGCATCCAACAACAAGTATTTGCTCGATGAAGAGAAGATTAGCCCCGGACCAACCGTCATTATGAACAATATATTCTATTTCATCATCTTTATTGTACATAAAGCTAGTGAGGAGGTATTCTCCGCTCTCTACTGTATCAATAGTGTCTCCGTCATCAAAGAACAGTTCTCCTCGAGCCTTTAATCAAATATTCATCAAAATTTTACATTCTTCATAATATGCTTTATATAAACTGTGGAAAAATAAAGACGACAGTTAGAGTTAACCTTAAATTATGATTTTAAATAGTCCAATTAAATTAAAATACAGAAATTGTGCAATGTACACAGACCAATTTCATTTAATAGTTTGATTTAATTTGTTCAAGCTACTGGTAAAACTTTTTGCTTTATCACAACATCAATGTCGTATTCTTATTCCACAGTTTTATGGGTCCGACTGTAGCTATCCATCTTCTGCAAAATAAATTTAAAGAGAAATAACTTCAACTTTAAGTGAACTTCTGTCTAAAGAGAGAAGTTAACAACAGTATCCTGGGTAACAATGTGTTTAACGGGAAATAACTTCAACTTTAAGTGAACTTCTGTCTAAAGAGAGAAGTTAACACCAGTACCCTGGGTAACAATGTGTTTAACGGGAAATAACTTCAACTTCAAGTGAACTTCTGTCCAAAGGGAGAAGTTAACAACAGTACCCTGGGTAACAATGTGTTTAAAGGGATATAACTTCAACTTTAAGTGAACTTCTGTCCAAAGGGAGAAGTTAACAACAGTACCCTGGGTAACAATGTGTTTAAAGGGATATAACTTCAACTTTAAGTGAACTTCTGTCTAAAAGAGAGGTTAACAACAGTACACTGGGTAACAATGTGTTTAAAGGGATATAACTTCAACTTCAAGTGAACTTCTGCCTAAAGGGAGAAGTTAACAACAGTACCCTGGGTAACAATGTGTTTAAAGGAATATAACTTCAACTTCAAGTGAACTTCTGTCTAAAGAGAGAGGTTTGAAACAGTATCCTGGGTAACAATGTGTTTAAATGGTACCGTCGTGAATCGGGTTTTTTATTCTGTAAATTGAAGGTCGTTTAAAATTATGTTGACAGTTCTTTTAAAATCTTTACTCCATTACCTCTCCGTTACGTCCGTTATTGTCCAGAGCAAAAACCAACTGAAATGGGTTGCTTCTACTCAGCGCTGTGTTTACAGCTAAAATAAAACAAATAAAACATTTTTTAATTTTTTTTTATTTATGTTAAGCAAACAATCTAAATCTAACATTATGTAATAGCATTATTTTCAAGACAGAACCCTTAATTCCAAAAATTTTACCCTTTGTGGGTATCTCTGATACTTGATACTCGAAGTACTTGGTACTTGAAGATGAATAAAGTACCTGGTACTTGAAGAGTAATACATGACCTGTTAATTAAAGAGGAATACAGGACCTGGTACTTGAAGAGGAATAGAGTACTGAATACTTGAAGAGGAATACAGTACCTGGTACTTAAAGAGGAATACAGTACCTGGTATTTGAAGAGGAATAAATTACCTGGTACTTGAAGAGGAATAGAGTACCTGAATACTTGACGAGGAATACAGTACCTGGTACTTGCAAAAGAATACAGTACCCATGGTACTTGACGAGGAATACAGTGTCTGGTATTTGAAGAGGAATAGAGTACCTGGTACTTGAGAGAAATAGAGTACCTGGTACTTGAAAAGGAATACAGTACCTGGTACTTGAAGAGGAATAAAGTACCTGCTACTTGAAGAGGAATGAAGTACCTGGTACTTGGATAGGAATAAAGTACCTGGTACTTGAAGAGGAATAAAGTACCTGGTACTTGAAGAGGAATAGCGTATCCCCCTCTAACATGAAGAGGAAGAACATCTAGAGGAGCATCCACCTCAACCCAACCTTTAAAAGGGAAAATTTAGAAAGAACATTTTTCCCGATTTATAAAAAAACAAGAGGAAGAAATTTTTAAATCTAAATGTTCTTTATTTTTAAAGTTGATGGGGTTTAAAGCTGAGGCCCATAAATCTACGGTATTCGAAGACAATTGTTGGACTCAAGTTAAGGTTTTAAATTTAGGTAAACAAACATGTATCAAAGCAATGAGTCAGTGTACAGTGTACAGTGTACACTAGTGTACACTGACCCATTTATAAGTTATTTAATTAAGCTGGGGGTAAAAGATCGCTGGAATATCGTCTTCATATTTCACATTTTTGTTTGTATTTTTTTACAATTGATAATAATAAATGATAGAAATCCCACGATTTCTTTGAGTTATAACTTACCAGGATGTTTAATTCTTATTCTCATTCATTATATTGAAGTTTATTTACCGGAATCTACCTCCTTCCAAGATGTCCAATCCAGGAAGTTTGAAGCTGAAAACCATCTAGATCCTGAAATTCAAGAATTTATGTTTTATTAAATAATTTAGGCCTAGATAATACATTGAGAACGCTTTCTAAGGACTTATATTATCGTACACTGTAATCACTGTACAGTGTACAGGCCTTTTGTGGAATTTTGTATAGACAAATAAATATCAAGGAACTGTTTTACCGTACTTTCAAGTGACCCTCAATGCAAAGACGACAAAGCCCGATTTATATCATCTCATAAGGAAGAAATTTTAATTGATGAGACAAAGCTTTTAATGACACCGTTGTAGTTTGGGCATTGTCATCTCTGCATGAAGATCCAGCTGAAATTTCGCTTACGGTCCCTTTAATCCAGTAAAAATAGAGGAATCGCATTTAATCTAATTTAACATCTATACAGTCCATTTAACATCTATATACAGTCCATTTAACATCTATATAAAGTCCATTTAACATCTATATATATTTCATTTAACATCTAAATACATTCCATTTAACATCTATACAGTCCATTTAACATCTATACAGTCCATTTAACATCTATATATATTCCATTTAACATCTATATATATTCCATTTAACATCTATACGGTCCATTTAACATCTATATACAGTCCATTTAACATCTATACATTCCATTTAACATCTATATACAGTCCATTTAACATCCATACAGTCCATTTAACATCTATATATAGTCCATTTAACATCTATACAGTCCATCTAACATCTATATACAGTCCATTTAACATCTATACAGTCCATTTAACATCTATATACAATCCATTTAACTTCTATATATAGTCCATTTAACATCTATATACAGTCCATTTAACATCTATACAGTCCATTTAACATCTATATACAATCCATTTAACTTCTATATATAGTCCATTTAACATCTATATACAGTCCATTCAAATTCTATATACAGTCCATTTAACATCTATATACAGTCCATTTAACATCTATACAGGCCATTTAACATCTATACAGTCCATTAACATCTACACAGTCCATTTAACATCTATACAGTCCATTTAACATATATATACAGTTATTTTAACATCTATACAGTCCATTTAACATCTATACAGTCCATTCAACATCTACATTTAACATCTATACAGTCCATTTAACATATATATACAGTTATTTTAACATCTATACAGTCCATTTAACATCTATACAGTCCATTCAACATCTACACAGTCCATTCAACATCTATACAGTCCATTTAACATCTATACAGTCCATTTAACATCTATACAGTCCCTTTAACATCAATACAGTCCTTTAAACATCTAAAAAATCCTTGAACCCCTTGACCGATTAGCCTCAAACTTTGAATTGGAAACCTCGTTGGAACTATGAAAGTGAGTTGACTATTATAATGAAATTAGAGGTCCTGAATTCTGATAGGGACTTTAGAACCCATTTTAACATATTCAATACAGATTTTTCGTATTTGCTATTCTATACTTATTTGTGCAATGTATTTTAAACTTGTCGGTTTTGAACGCTAGAACCGTCGAAAATATATTTTCTACGGTTTTTGCACTTAGTTGTCGTTACTTTATGTGTTTTGGTTTTTAAGTCGGGCTCCCAAGTCAGTTTATTATAAAGAAAATGCTTACCAGGAGGAAGATAAATGTTCCTTGAAGTCGCCCCTTGAGTGAGTACTGGGGATATGAGTAGCTGACTACCCCACATAAACTGATCATCTATAGTCCTGGTCAGATTATCTTGAGGGAACTCATGCCATAGAGCTCGAGCAACTGTACTCCCCTGACAAATTCTTTTAAAAGGGATTGTACACGTAATTTCAAGTGGTCTTCCATTTTAAGATTTGGAGTTTGTCTTCCAATCTACAACTGTACCCCTTCAACCTTTATCTCAGCAAAAATTATAGAGTTATCCCTGATTTTTAAATATGAAAATTATAGAGTTATCCCTGTTTTTTAAATATGCAAATTATAGAGGTATCCCTGTTTTTTATATGAAAATTATAGAGTTATCCCTGTTTTTAATATGAAAATTATAGAGCTTTCCCTGTTTTAATTTGAAAATTATAGAGCTTTCCCTGTTTTTAATATGAAAATTATAGAGTTATCCCTGTTTTTAATATGAAAATTATAGAGGCATCCCTGCTTTTAATATGAAAATTGTTTTCAATTACGGTTTACGCCGCGGATTTGTGCAAAAGAGAAAAGTAAGAGAATTAAGATAGAATTAAGTAAGACGAAAAAAAACGACGTTGTCTTCACTAATTCAAAATCAATTAAGTATTAAAAGTTACCGTTGTGCATCGGATATGTAAAACCTTAAATCGAGGGACAATTAAAAATAACGCTGGACACACCCTCTGTATGCGTAGAATTGTTTTGCGAGGGAAGAGGCATTAAAACAGTGTTGAATACTTTAACCTGTATTTAATCTAAAAGTTTACTTTTACAACACTTTGAAAAATTGACTCTGGCAGATCTTTATATATATGTCTGCTTGTTTGTATGCTTCCAATAAAGTTAAGACGGTTGAACAGATGTGGCAATTACGTTTTTTGATAAACCACCAATTTAAACAAAATCCACGAAAAACATTGTTGATCATCATCATTTTTTCAGAAGCATATCAGAGAAAAGTTTTCGTTTTTCTAAAAACAACTTTAATGATCACATTTTTTTTGTTATTTAAAGAAGCCCCGTGACACTAAGTGCTCTTGCACCTTCATCTCTCTGAAAGAATGATCGTCATATCAGAGCAAAGAGCAATTGTTCATGATATTTATCGCGACAATTAGTGTCTGAAGAGACTGTAGACGTAATTTCAAGAGCCCTCCTTTTCTAAAATTCCATATCCGTTTCACAACGTTGCCATAAAAACATCTATCTGATTAAGAATGAATTCTATATATCCTTGTGTTTATGGCTGACAATTTATCATTCACTATTGTGAGTTCTACAAAAGCTATATGAGCATTTATTTAGCAGAGACAATGAAAAAATTGAAATCAAAATTACAAAATCTTCCTCATTTTTACTCAGATAAAGGTTTAAATTATGCCGTTGAGAATCGGACATGCCATGCCATCCTATTCAAAAAGGGTCCTTTAAAATCACGTTGGCAGTCCCTTTAAAATGAAGTTTGTTTAAGTTTGTTAAAAGTACTATATCATGTTATTTGCTTACTTGTGTAAAATCACGTTAACAGTTCCTTTAAAATGAAGTTTGTTTAAGTTTGTTAAAAGTATTATATCATGTAATTTGCTTACTTGTGTATAATCACGTTAACAGTTCCTTTAAGATGAAGTTTGTTTAAGTTTGTTTGTTATTTACTTACTTGTGTATAATCACGTTAACAGTTCCTTTAAGATGAATTTGTTTAATTTTGTTAAAAGTATTATATCTTGTTATTTACTTACTTGTATATAATCACGTTAACAGTTCCTTTAAGATGAAGTTTGTTTAAGTTTGTTAAAAGTATTATATCATGTTATTTACTTACTTATGTATAATCACGTTAACAGTTCCTTTAAGATGAAATTTGTTAAAGTTTGTTAAAAGTATTATATCTTGGTATTTGCTTACTTGTGTATAATCACGTTAACAGTTCCTTTAAGATGAAGTTTGTTAAAGTTTGTTAAAAGTATTAAATCTTGTTATTTACTTACTTGTGTATAATCACGTTAACAGTTCCTTTAAGATAAAGTTTGTTAAAGTTTGTTAAATGTATTATATCATGTTATTTACTTACTTGTGTATAATCACGTTAACAGTTCCTTTAAGATGAAGTTTGTTTAAGTTTGTAAAAGTATTATATCATGTTATTTACTTACTTGTGTATAATCACGTTAATAGTTCCTTTAAGATGAAGTTTAATAAAGTTTGTTTAAAGTATTATATCTTGTTATTTGCTTACTTGTGTATAATCACGTTAACAGTTCCTTTAAGATGAAGTTTGTTTAAGTTTGTTAAAAGTATTATATCTTGTTATTTACTTACTTGTGTATAATGTGAATAGAAGAGGGTGTACAAATAAGGAAGAAGATTGTATCTTATGTTTAAAGCATCTCGAGTAATTCTTAAAAATCATAAAAATTATTGACATTTCTAATTTTAATTTAAAATGTCAAAAAACAATTTTCTGAAATTAATACGACTTACAGAGCAATCTCCTCCCCAAAGAACCCTGGATCCTGTTCAATATTCCCCAATCCATTGTGATTCCTAAACAACAAAATAAAAAATTATTTAAAAGACGACTGCGTGAAATGAATTTTATTTCTGGACTCGTAGTTCTCCACGGCTTAATATCTTTATATGTTTCAGAGAGTAGATAAAATTAATCCAGCCTTTATATCGTCATTTTTACGAAATTCAAATCTTTAATAAAGTTTCAATGGATCCTATATACCTAGAGATTGGATCCTATATACCCAGAGATTGGATACTATATACCTAGAGAATGGTTCCTAAATATCTAGAGAATGGATGCTATATGCCTAAAAAAGGATCCTATATGCATAAAGAATGGATGTTATATACCTACAGAATAAGTCCATACCTGAAGAATGGATCCTACATACACACAGAACTTATGCTATATACCTAGTGAATATAAACTATTTACCTAGAGAATGGATGCTATATACCTATAGAATGGATGCTATATACTTAGAGAATATAAACTATTTACCTAGATAATGGATCCTATGTACCTAGAGAATGGATGCTATATACCTAGAGAACGGATCCTTTATACCTAGAGAACGGATCCTATATACCTAGATAATGGATTATATGTACTGTATGTAGAATTTATACTACATAGAGAATTGATGCTATTATCCTAGAGAATGGATCCTACCCAGGGGGGATGATTACTTCTCTACCTGTGTGCTCAGTTAACTGTACTTTACACTTACAACTTTTTACTAATATTTATATAATATAGGTTAAGCCAGAATCAACTTATAATAAACAAATATGCAGTACTCTCTCGGTATATTTCCTGGCCTATAAAATTAGTAAAGAATTAGCATACATCATCAGTCTATACACAATAACCTCGTTGATCCTACCTAGAGAATGGATCCATCCTGGAGCATGGATCCTACCTGGAGAATAGATCCTACTTCGAGAATAGATCCTACCTAGAGAAAGGATCCTACCTTGAGATTAGATCCTACCTAGAGAATAGATCCTACCTAGAGAAAGGATCCTACCTCGAGAATGCATCCTACCTAGAGAAAGAATCCTACTTGAAGAAAGAATCCTACTTGAAGAAAGAATCCTACTTGGAGAAAAGATCCTACCTGGAAAATGGATACTATCTGGAGAAAGGATCCTACCTGGAGAATTAATACTTCCTGAAGAAAGGATCCTACCTGGAGAATGGATAGAAAGCTCCAAGCTGCTGCCATCTACTGCACAGCTCTGGAGTAGTATCATCAATAAATCCACAAATATCTGCTCCAACAAATGGGATACCAAACTAAACCATCAAAAAATGAAGTTGTTTTGGTTTTCTGAGCCCGAAATTTAAGACAGAGTATAGTAATGAAACTCGGTTTCGAAAACTGATTCTGATTTCTTAAATAAAATTCTACTCAAATGGATAGACCCCATAATGGAAACTCGGGAGTTTCGTTCGACGATACTCACATAAATTTCGGGCTCTGGTATGTTTTCACTGTAAACTACAATAAGGTATGTAACTCGTGATAATATAATTTGTATCGCAACATATTCCGTGCATTGTATTTGAATTCTTTAAAGTTTGCAGATGGTCATGAAGCTACTGGTTCGGACATCCTTCTTTTTGTTTTTAATTTTTGATTTGGTTTTCATAAAATTCTTAAACATATTAACATAACAAAGACGAATTTGTCAGTTTAAAGGGACTTGAGCGTAATCTCAAGTAACGTTCAACTTGAAGGGCATCGTTTCCTTTAAAACTTTAACTGATCAAAGATGACAGACTTATTTATCTATTGAAATACTTTGTTGCAAGCTGTTCTATATTTAAGGAATATTATTATTTACTTCCTAGAACTGGCAGAGTGAATCGGATATGTCCCACTATGGAATTACGTCTACAGTTCCTTTAAGTTTGAATACCTGGTTGAATTGAAGCATACCAATTACTGAAGCTCTAAGATTACTCCAGTTTGAGAAATTATCTCCCAACCAATGAGCAACCCATCTTCCTGATCCAACAAAGGTTGATCGACTCAATACTAGACCACGCTTTCCTACCACCATATGCAGTGAAAATAGAATATTGAGAATGTTTGTTAATTTCAATGGTGGTATTTGAGGGTAAATTTCAAGTATTTCGAATATTCTTTTAATCTTTAAAGTAACAGAATAGATGAAGAAAAAATGTTCAGTAAAATTTACTGCATAATCTTCCCTGTCGCTTCTCTGACCCCGTTCAGAGTTGGTTTAGATTGAAACCATCCAAACATATTATGCAGATCATAATGATCCCCTGAACAAAACATATTATGCAGATCATAATGATTCCCTGAACAAAACATATTATGCAGATCATAATGATCCTCTGAATAAAACATATTATGCAGATCATAATGATCCCCTGAACGAAACACATTATGCAGATCATAATGATCCCTTGAACAAAACACATTATGCAGATCATAATGATCCTCTGAACAAAACATATTATTTATCAGTTGTTTAAGTATACCTGTAGCATGAACGGCATCTCCGCAAATTGTTTTATCAGCGAGACCATTTTTAGCATCGTCAATACGGACCTATTGGAAATAAATATACAATCACTAGAAATTCAAGGCGCTTCGCGCCCATCTTCTAAATTAGTTGTGAACATGTTCTCTTTGTGTACATCGTAAAACAAAACAAAAATAATTCGCGGATTTTTACAAAAAATTTCGCGGATTTTCAAAATTTTTAAAAATTTAATGACGAACGAATTTTGATAGAGACAAATATTTGAAATTTTGATTTTTCATATCATTCATTTCAAGTAAAACTTCATTCTTCCCAAGTATTCATTTGCTTGTCATAAAGAATGTTATCCCAGCTCACCAAATACAGAGTTTCCCACGAGACATGACAGTTCAGAGACGACTTAATGATTGTCTTTGGTCTTTAAAATAATTCGCGGCATTGATTTATCAAGAATAATTCTCGAAACAAAAATCACAAAATTCCCGTAGTCCTTCAAATATCAAAGACGATCTTCAAGGCGTCTCTTTACTGTCTTGATTCGGGGGACACCCTGTATTTAAATATTACATGAGGAAGGTATGGAGGGTAGTTGGTAGCAGTAGCAGCACAGCCCTCGTTTAAATCTCCAGCCACAAAGTTTGCAGGTTCATTCATGTCTATCCAGAGACCATCAAAATCAATCAGGTCATGGAACTCTTAAAATAAGAATATAGTTGCTACATCTAAAAGTAAGAATATTTAGTTGCTAAACCTTAAAATAAGAGTATAGTTGCTACATCTAGAACTAAGAATATTTAGTTGCTAAACCTTAAAATAAGAGTATAGTTGCTACATCTAAAACTAAGAATATTTAGTTGCTAAACCTTCAAATAAGAGTATAGTTGCTACATCTAAAACCAAGAATATAGGAGTATAATTGCTACATCTTAAACTAAGATTATTTAGTTGCTAAACCTTTTAAATAAGAGTACAGTTGCTACATCTAGAACTAAGAATATTTAGTCGCTAAACCTTAAAATAAGAGTATAGTTGCTACATCTAAAACTAAACCTTAAAATAATATCTTAAAACTAGAATATATAGTTGCTAAATCTTAAAACAAGAATATATAGTTACTAAATCTTAAAACAAGAATATATAGTTGCTATATCTTAAAACAAGAATGTGTAAATGCTATATCTTAAAACAAGAATATATAGTTGCTATATCTTAAAACAAGAATATTTCATTCTGAACCTTTCAAAATGGGTAATGTTGCTGTTACCTCTTTAAACCTTAATACAGTGAAACCCTTAATAACGAATACATCGGAAGAATTTATCAAATGTCGTCTTGACAATTTTTCAATTTTTCAAAACTAAATATCTGCAACATTCCATTATCAGAAAGTGAAGAATACGACATTTGATGAATTCTTTCGATGTATTCGTTATTAAGGGTTTCACTGTACAAAAATGCATATTCTGCTAACCCTTTTTTTAAATTTTAGAGCTGTAAGAGATTTGCTTAATTTACTTAATTGCATAATTAACTCCAAAAACTGTATTAAATATGTAAACATGTCAGCAATCTTATTAAAAACTAGAATAGTTAGTTGCGAAATCTTACCTTTAATGAGTATCTGCCACCACTCATGGGTTCTAAAATACATTTCAAGTAATTTAAAAGTATCATTATGAATGTCGTCTTTGTTCCACCAGTGCTGATTTCTGGAGTTTTCTGTCCTCTTGCAGGGTGATAATTATACCAAATACGTATTTAATATGTTTTTTAAAAACTGGATTACCTTAGATTAGTGTAGTCAGGGAAGTAAACAGGATCATTAGGCCATACTCTTCCTAAATAAACATTATAAACAGGATCATTAGGCCATACTCTTCCTAAATAAACATTATAAACAGGATCATTAGGCCATACTCTTCCTAAATAAACATTATAAACAGGATCATTAGGCCATACTCTTCCTAAATAAACATTATAAACAGGATCATTAGGCCATACTCTTCCTAAATAAACATTATAAAAAAAAAGAAGCTTAATAGTCAATTATAACAATCGATTAACCAGAGCAGGATGCGTTCCGTTTCTTTTTTGAATTAAGTCGCGTGTTGGTCATAATTTAACAATCTTTTAACCTATGGATTCTGCTTAATCATGCAAATAGTCATAAGTGAGACATGGTTGAACTACGAAGACGTGGTTCAACCACTTCTCTTATTCTTGAACCGGTTTTACTGCATCTGTTCGGTTCAACTGATTCATCAAATCTGGTTTCTAAAGTATTGTTTTCTTGATATCAGAGTCAATGCTTGATCTTGATCTTCTGTTAATCTAAAGGTTAATTTTTTATCCTTACTTGTCAATCAGATATCCAGTAAACTGCTATAATCAGATATCCAGTAAACTGCTATAATCAGATATCCAGTAAACTGCTATAACCAGATATCCAGTAAACTGCTATAACCAGATATCTAGTAAACTGCTATAACCAGATATCCAGTAAACTGCTGTAATCAGATATCCAGTAAACTGCTATAACCAGATATCCAGTAAACTGCTATAACCAGATATCCAGTAAACTGCTATAACCAGAAAGCAAGGAACCTTGAGTTCAACCAGTAAGAGAATAGATACACAAAATCAAGAGATCAAGAAGATTCTGCTTAAAATTCAAAAGTGTCCACGGTGGATCTCGAGATTATGGATATCCAACAGTATTCAACACAACACTTCCCAGCTCAGGGGAATCTTCCTTGATACATCTATGGAATCCGTTATATTACCTATAAGTGGTTCCCCATTGGGTTTATTAATCCAAACTCCAAACTGTTCTCCAAGATCATATGGTTTATACGTACAGTTTGGTTCTCCAATACTAATACAAGGGTCAAGGATCGTTACAAACCTAAACCAATATATATTATAGATTTAGTTTAATCAGATTGCTAAAATTATTTTTAAATGGATTGTTCACTTATTTTAAAATAACTTCAGACCTTAAAGATACAATTTTTAAGAATGTACTTCTTCAATTTAAGACTTTTTTAAAACTTTGAAAGATTGATTCTTTTGGGGATAAGACCAATTTACACAAAAACATGTGCATAGACTCAGTACACTTTGGTCTCTCATCATCGGCTAGATTTGGTTCATCAACCAATCAGATAAAAGTAGAAACAAGAACGTGGTAAAATATCGCTCAGTTGTAAACATGTTTACCTAACACCTTCCTCCTTGATCACTCTAACATATTCAGCAAGTCCTCCAAATCTCTCAGCATCAATTGTAAAATCTAAATATTTCGATTATAAAAATATAAGGAAACTTCAACCAGGAGCTATGATAGTCAACATGTAAGATTTCCATCTAACATAAAATTTGTGGTGGGAAATGAATCATGTTTATGTATAATCGTTTTTTTTACTTAAAGGGAGTATTCGCGAAAAAATGGGGGTTTAGGCTTACGGCATTATATAATCGCTTTTGATAGCCACTAAAATTACTTCTATCTGTTGCGTCTTTAAGGAGACAATTGTTAAAAACGACTTGTACCAAAGAACATAGTGTCCATACATAGCTACCAAAACACGTTTAATTGTTTAACACATTGTTTGCAAGCTGTTTTAAGTTTTAAAATTATTAATATTCACTTTTTAAATATTGAAAAAATAAATATTTTCGGTTGACATTTTGGAAACTGCTCTTGATGTAAAATATTCAAGAGATTTCAACATTTTCACATCTCTTTACTCGATGAACAATCAACGGTTCGAAGGTAACCGTTGTAAATTATGCAATGCTGAATCCATATCTACCACCTTTACAGAAAATACCAGATTTAATCGTTTTTACCTAATTGTCTTTCCATGATGTCAATATCTCCCCATTGAGCATCTTGAGGTATCTTGTACATAACCATCCTATCCCTAGCAGCCTAGTCAAATATAGTTTAGAGGAGATATCTTATACATAACCATCCTATCCCAAGCAGCCTAATCAAATATAGTTTAGAGGAGATATCTTATACATAACCATCCTATCCCTAGCAGCCTAATCAAATATAGTTTAGAGGAGACATCTTATACATAACCATCCTATCTCTAGCAGCCTAATCAAATATAGTTTAGAGGAGATATCTTATACATAACCATTCTATCCCTAGCAGCCTAATCAAATATAGTTTAGAGAAGATATCCTTTTCATAGCAGACTGGATAGATGTGATATATGTAAACACTGATTTATCAGACCCGGAGCCTGCCTGTTTAAGAATATCAAACCTTCTGGCTTTATTAATGTTAAAACTAGTCCATGATTTGATGGTTTAAACACATAACTGCAAAATAAAATTTCCAAGGTATATAACGTTGTTCTGTATCTGAACCCATTATTTCACTGACATTTTGTTCTGTTGAAAAACAAACACATTTTCCCATTTATAAGACTGAGGTTTTTTTAGGTTAGGGATTGTGCGCTGCGTCTAGGACAACTAGCAAATAATATTTTTCTTTAGAAAGGTAAATAATGTCGAAAATGCTACAACAATGTTGAAACTTGTGCTGGGAATGATTAAAGTACATTAAAAAAGTTTTTATTTTATCATTATTTCACCTGCATATTTTCCAAACTATCATATCCATATCTACAAAGATGAAACCCTAAGCTCCAGTAGGGGGGAATAGGAGTCCGACCTATTGCCTAAAAAAAATCTTTAATCCAAAGCCATGATATTTCTTTATTTATGTGTGCTGTTTATCTCGACAAATCAAGTACTAATTAACATAGGCACAACAAAAAAAAATGATTATTATTTCACGCAAAATAAAATCCTCCCCCCCCCCCCCATAAAAATATCCCGATTGCGCCTCTGATACTTACCCCTGTATATTGTTGAACCACGGATTCCGGTGAAGGACCAAGAAAAATATAAACATCTAAAAGACCACCTGTAACAAAATCATGTAAATCTTGAGAAAAAAATAGGAATTTACCAAATAAATTTTAGAATGTTCCCCCTTCGTTCTTACCGATAGTTCTGTATATTGCTCCAGGCATAGGAGTCAGTGAAATCTCCTAAAATATCATTAAGTCATATAAATCTTAAATCTATAGTTTTAGACTACAGATAATGAGTATAACTGTGATTACTTTTGGTTTCTATAATTTTTATATTTTTATATCATTTAACAATAAAGGGTTGATGAGACTAAGGAAACTGGATCAAAACCTTGATCGGGATTTTTCCGTACATTCCTGGTTTCCTGAAGCTAGACTGCATTGTTTTTATTCTAAACGTTTTAGGTCTTTATTTTTTAGCTAACCCTGCCGTACGTTGCTAAACCCCTGTGCAATACACAAAATATTATTAACAAAATTATTTAAAACCTGGGCCGCAGAATTTAAGAATAGAAGTCCTGCTGTATCACCATTCTTATCCAGTATAGTTAGTCTAGGGTGGACACCGTACATGTTCCTGTACATTAATAGTATAGTAAGTCTAGGATGTACACCGCACATGTTCCTGTACATATATAGTATATGGTAAGTCTAGGATGTACAACGCACATGTTTCTGTACATATATAGTTTAGTTAGTCTAGGATGTACACCGTAAATGTTCCTGTACATATATAGTGTATAGTAAGTCTAGGATGTACAACGTACATGTTCCTGTACATATATAGTACAGTTAGTCTAGGATGTACAACGCACATGTTCCTGTACATATATAGTATATAGTAAGTCTAGGATGTACAACGTACATGTTTCTGTACATATATAGTTTAGTTAGTCTAGGATGTACACCGTACATGTTCCTGTACATATATAGTATAGTTAGTCTAGAATGTACAACAAACATGTTCCTGTACATATATAGTATAGTTAGTCTAGAATGTACAACAAACATGTTCCTGTACATATATAGTACAGTTAGTCTAGGATGTACAACGTACATGTTCCTGTACATATATAGTATAGTTAGTCTATGATGTACAACGAACATGTTCCTGTACGTATATAGTATAGTTAGTCTAGGATGTACAACGTACATGTTCCTGTACATATATAGTATAGTTAGTCTAAGATGTACACCGTACATGTTCCTGTACATATATAGTACAGTTAGTCTAGGATGTACACCGTACATGTTCCTGTACATATATAGTATAGTTAATCTAGGATGTACACCGTACATGTTCCTGTACATATATAGTATAGTTAGTCTAGGATGTACACCGTACATGTTCCTGTACATATATAGTATAGTTAGTCTAGGATGTACACCGTACATGTTCCTGTACATATATAGTATAGTTAGTCTAGGATGTACACCGTACATGTTCCTGTACATATATAGTATAGTTAGTCACTCCCTTTTAATTTGTTGAATGTCCTATTAATTTGGAGACAACCCCTTTAACTAGTGTATTACGTTGTATCTGATGGAATCATGGGGGTTGGTCTCTTCTGTACAAATTATAATTTGCAGACAACCCCTTTAATTTGCAGACTATCCCTTTAATTTGCAGACTACCACTTTAATGAATGTGTTACGTTCCGTCTGATGATGGGGGTTGGTCCCTTCCGTACATACCAAATGTATAATTTGCAGACTACCCCTTTAATAAATGTATTACGTTGCTCCTGATGGGGGTTGGTCCCTTCCATACAATCCGAATGTATTCCAGTTCATATCATGGGAAAAACTAAGCTGCTCGTTTTCACCTAAATAATATATTCTTTTAAAAGAAATATTATAATAACGAGCGATATAAAAAACGGAATATTCTAATAAAAATGAAGAAAGTCAGAAAAAGCAAGGAAAGTCATATTAATACTGATAATTGATATTTTCTTGTTATCTAATTAAAAGTATTACCACTGACCCAAATATATTGTCAAGTACGATGGCAACATAGAATTTGTACACTCTCAGTACAGCTGTATTCTTACGCCAGTGTCAACTCAGTTTTTGAGTCCCACAAAATCATTAATAATAATGATAATTTTAGAATTAAGTGCGTATCTTACAGTGAAATAAGTGCAATTACATGAGTTCTTTATTTTCTGTTTTTGCACTTTTTTATTGAATCTTTATGTCAACTAATGTGAGAAAATTTCGTTTTCCTTGTTATATTTGACACTTGTGACGTCGTGTATCATTGGTCCATTTCTCTGTTGCCACCTATTGTACTTGATAATCTATTTGCACTGACCAGACATATGAAAAAGATAAAACAATAACTAACTATACTGTACAAAAATTCAAGTCAGCAAGTGTTTAAAACGACTATGTTGAAAATGGATTAATATCTTTAAATAACAACAGTTATAACATTAACTTTATTTTCTAGATGATGATCTGAACTTGAACTTTTGAATTGAAAGAAAGAGTTAACCTTTATTCTAATGAAGTTTTACTTAATCCCTTCATTTGCAGTTTCATAAATTTTCGCCTTACAAAATAGATGCAAATATTAGATCTGTAGGTTTAAATTCCGCCTTTTAAAATGAGTCCAAAATATTAGATCTGTATGTTTAAATTCCGCACTACAAAATGGGTCCAAATATTAGATTTGTACGTTTAAATTCCGCATTTTAAAATGAGTCCAAATATTAGATCTGTACGTTTAAATTCCGCACTAAAAAATGGGTCCAAATATTAGATCTGTAAGTTTAAATCACGCCCTACAAAATAGGTCCAAATATTAGGTCTGTACGTTTAAATTCCGCTCTACAAAATGGTACCAAATATTAGGTCTGTACATTTAAATTCCGCCCTACAAAATGAGTCCAAATATTAGGTCTGTACGTTTAAATTCCGCCCTAAAGAATGGTTCCAAGTATCAGATTTTTACGTCGAAATTCAGCCCTACAAAATGGGTCCAAATATTAGATTTGTACGTTTAAATTCAGCCCTACAAAATGGTTCCAAATATTAGATTTGTACGTTTAAATTCCGCCCTACAAAATGGGTCCAAATATTAGATCTGTACGTTTAAATTCCGTCTAACAAAATGGGTCTAAATGTTAAGTTTGTACATTGAAAATATGCCCTGAAAAATGAGCCCAAATATTAGGATTAAGCTCTAAAAAATAAGTGGTCTCACCCCAACCATAAAGATTAGATCCTGTGGGTAGCCGGATAGGTAGCTGGATAAACTGATCAGAGAAAACCAGCCCAGGTAATGACGTATCTAAATATTAATGGTGTTTCATGTATCTCGATATGGATTCAAAAGTCTTAATCTCAAAATTTAGGTATCTAAACATTGCATTTTTGGAGTTAATTGTAATTGACAATAAAGTTTTTATTTTATTTTTCGACAAATCTGTTTCCTTAATTCTTTTACGTTCCATTTTTTTGCAAGGTAATCTCTTTTAATTTCAGTCTTTTGTCATTTACTGTTTTAAAATAAAGGGTTCTTTTCTAATTCAGTTTCTGTCATTTCTTCTTTTTCTTTTATGAGTAATTTTTTTGCCAATTACTCTATTGTGATTTAAATACAGTCACAATCAGAAAACTGTGGAATAGGAGGACTACATTATATTATTTCTGAAGTGCATTTGATCTTGTTTAAAGCAAATAGCATTACTTGAAAGTTACTAAATTACTTATTAAGTAAAATGGGTCTATTTACATTGCAAAATTGCTGTGCGTCATGTTCAATGTGCTATTAAAAGTCAAAACTTGAATTTAACAGTTGAATTCCTATTTCAGAGTTCTCTGGTTATCACTGTATTGCCAGTTATTTTTGGGTGATTTAGTTGTTCGGTGATTATAGTTTGTTTACCAAGGACCAGCTCCCCGCTAGATCTTCTATTCACTCTGATTCCGAAAGTAGGAGAAGAAGTGAAGCTTACTGTATACTCAGGGTTGGAGGGCATACCACCAAGAGAAGGAATTTCTTCAAACACAGACAATAAAATCCGTTTTTAATAACTATCAATTAAAATTTTGTACTATTAATGATAAAAATATCTATGTTTATTGTGTTTGTGTTTCCTATTGGAACTTGAAATCTAGGTTTGTCATCTGTGATAAGAATTCTACAACATGGGACATATTTAATCACAGTTTTTCAAACCGCGCGCCAGTGAAATATAAATCTAGAAGTCAAACTTATGTTGCCATTATTCTTATCTTCTTTCGTCCTCTTCAATATTCTGTGGTTGGAACCAATGGCATCCATAAAATCGACCGGATCAAACACATTATTCTAGAATTTAAAAATTGCCACATTGGATCAGGATCAAGCGTTGTACAAGATTAGCGCTATGTCACACAAAAGTTTTGACCTTGAAATTGGTGTCGGGTAGAATCCAAGTCTGAATGTATAAAAAATGCTATAAATATGTTCCTAAGTCTGTTATCTGTCTGGAAGAAGACTTGAACCCACAGATCTTGCGATTCACCTAAAAATATTGTCATTTTACATAAGTTTTAGTCTTTTTAATTAAGTTTATGTCATTACGTCATTTTACATAAAGGGAATGGTGACAAAAATTGAGAAGTGTGTACTGTGTAGGATGATGCATAGAACAGTTAGCCTTATCTATGGTACTTGTGGAGCTCTATCCATTAAAACTTGATATAAAACGTCCTCATCAGGCCCAAACTTAAATGAAAAGACGGAGGTACCTCTTTAGGATTTAAGAAAAAGGACGGGTTACATAAACATAAACATAGGATCAAATTAAAATTTGCCAAAGCAGCCTACTTATACCTATATTATTATTCTATTTGGATGAAAAAATAAACAGAACTACGAATAAACAGAACTACGAATAAACAGAACTACGAATAAACAGAACTACGAATAATTTTTAATTTTTTTACGAATAACCTCCAAACATAGGAAGAGAAACTGATCTTCTGAGATGAACCATATATCCATCATGGGTTTCTGCTGGCTCATCCAACATCATATATCCATATCCTAAATATTTCTATATATCCAAAGATTCCTATAACTATATATCTATATGTATCAAAATATATCCATACATCCAATATCCATATATCCAAATATATTTGGATATATACCCATATATCCATATCTTCCTTTATCCTGATATCACTATATCCACATATATTTGGATATATACCCTATATCCATATATCCCTAACTACCTGTTGGATAGTAGCACCAGGGTGCTCCCCCCTCCTCCTCCACAATTTCATAAAAACAACCTCGACTCTCACACTTTTCTCTACAATAATAAAACATTTTAAAGGAATTATAAATGTTTAACTGATTACTTGCTTTAAACTCAAATTTTTGCATTTTCAAATCCTTGCAACCCCAAGTAGAACCTAAAGTAAAGGATGTACATAAAAAAGGTTCCCAGTTACATTTTATATTCTAGAGCTCTCAATATTGGCAATACAATCTTGTAAATTCATATTTACCTAATATTGGTTATTATTAAACTATTGCATGCAAAAAAATCGGATTTGGAGATTATTTTTTTGTTGTTTTTGGACATCTGCGACCCGGCGTTGAAAATTGCAGCTGCCAGCTAGATGGACAGTAGACACATAGACTCTATCAACATTCTGAACTCTACAAAGGTTCTTATTTGTGTCCATCTAATTCTTCTCTTTAGAGATGTTTCTCTTCATGGTTGGTAGGGCAGGGATTGTACTGTTCTCTTTTTGATTTTGATTTTGAGGTTTCAGTCACTAAGGAAAGGTTCAGCTGATACTTAGCTGAGCTTATTACTCTATTTTCACTGTAAACATATAAAAGCTTTTTATTTTCATATTCATGATAAGGATTTTCGCCATGCTTCCTTTAAATGTCTTTATCACTTAATGAACACCTGAACATGAGAGGAAATCTTTCTTGTTTTGTTAGGATATTTCCTTGGATTGGGTCTGAAATATCTAAATAAGCCTTTCTTCTACTCTCTTCCAAATGCTTAGACAAATAGCGACATGACTTCATAATTTTTCTTTTGGCGAATATATGCTTATTAAAGATTCTTAAGATTATGATTTAAAAACCTGGCAATCAGTATTCGGCTTGAAAAACGTTTTGATACTTTCACCATGTTGGCAAATGGAATCATCTCAACGAAGTCACATTTTGAAATTTTTAAGCCTTTTTTTGATACAGGATTGGTTAGCTTGATATTCATATAGATTTACATAAATTAGAGAAGAAGTGGTAGGTAGGAACCTTTTTTAATTTAAACCCTTTACAAGCCCTTGATATTACAAACTATAAATTTATCAATCTAGTTTGGGGTTTCCTTAGTTTTCTTTCTTTCTTTCATTTTAATTTTATTCAAATTAATCCAAAGTGGTGACCTGCTAACATCTGGTTCAGGATGGCAATCTATACGCTCAGCTACACTCAGAGCTCCCTCTGAAAAAGATCATTTAAAATAAATTACGCGCCAAAAATTATCAAACTTATAATCCCTATATATTTGCAACCTGAAATTGTATTGATAACAGGTCGCAAAGCTATTAGGATTTAAAGAATAAAGATTGAGTTTATAAAATCCCTGATATAAAGAAAAAACTATTTTACCTTCTGTGAGAGGTTCAACAATAGAGATATTATTGCTAAAGTGACAGTTTTCCCTGAAAACAAATTCTTGGATGAAAATTAATTTTGCTACTACTCACTTCTCACTTCTCATGGATCCCAGTGAATCCATCATATTAACAAGTTGCTGCAGGGTTGAAAACTTGACCAAAGATACTTGACAAATTGGACATCAAATTTTACGTCTTTTTATAAAATCAAGATCATTTTTGGCTTTGTAACCTTATTAAATTATATCAACAATAAAAATCGCAATGCATAGATAGTATATAACGTAATGAATTACAAAGATTATATAATTTTAAGCATAGCAACTTATATCTAAAAGATAAGTTGCATACTGTAAACTGTACAGTGCACACCTCATGATTCTCATGTACAGTTCAATTTCAATAGCGTAGATGTAATTTCAAGTATCCTCTTATTAAAGAGTTGTACGGTCCCTTCTTATCTGAGCAACAATGAGGAAGATAGCATCGTTTTTCTATCTTAAAACATGTTAAATTCTGTTAATTTCCTCCTTTGTTTTTGCTGCATAATTCCACAAGTCCCTTTAATTGAGAAACCAGAGTTTGATAAAACGCTATAAAACCTTGTTTACATTTTTCAGACTAAGCCGTTTGAAAGAATAACGTGAATCAACTCTTTAATTGCAGATTAACTTGAACTTATGCCGACAGTCCCGTTAAATTATATATCTGCTGATCAAGAAATATACCCTGTCACAAGAATAAACAGTGGGACGAAGAGAAAACATTTTGCTCCTTCCCAAACCATCTGAAATAAATATTTTTAATTTAATTTAATTTTTAAAAATAAATTTTCTTTTGTGTTATATTTTAAGCTGAACCATCATGCAATATTATTTTGTATTTTGTGTTTGAAAATAAATACTATAACTATAACTATAATAATATTTTTTTTATGATTTTAACTATAAGTTTAATATGGTATAATAGGAAGATCTGTGTTCACTGTTTTCTTTAAACAGATTAAAGATTCTAACAGAAAAAAATCTTAAATTTTTTAGTCCTTAAACATTTGACTAGCCTGTTTGTACCCGAAAAATGTCAAAACGACTAAACAGGAAAAGTGTCTTATATGAACCTAGAAGATTAAAAAATGTCCGGTTCTGGTCAAACATATACTTCACTCAACAAGAATGGGTTCACACCCTTTGCTAATGGTAGATGTCAAAGTCTACTACAGTCAACAAGAATGGGTTCACACCCTTTGCTAATGGTAGATGTCAAAGTCTACTACAGACAACGAGTATGGGTTCACACCCTCTGCTAATGGTAGATGTCAAAGTCTACTACAGTCAACAAGAATGGGTTCACACCCTCTGCTAATGGTGGATGTCAAAGTCTACTACAGTCAACGAGAATACATTGCTATGTATTTAGAAGTTCAATGAATGCATTCCTGAAAATGTTTTGATTATTTAAGTGCTGACTAATTAACTACTTGTAAATGCACAATTAATGTATATTTAGTTGAGATTTCAATATGTATAGTTTGTTTCAACAAATACCGTAATACGATCAAAACAAAATTATCAAACATTATTTTTTTATTTGGCTCATAATAAATTTTCTTTTGTGTTTTATTTTAAGCTGAACCATCATACATTATTATTTTGTATTTTGTGTTTGAAAATAAACACTATAACTATAACTATATTGAATATAAATTTTGAAAGTTCACTTATCAAAGCTGCGTTATATACGACAATTGGTTAAATAATCTTCTCTAGAAAATGCTTTATGACATGAAAATATTTAATCTATGCTCTCAGGAACGAGATAATGGAGGAGTAATGAGAGATAAGGAACTGTGAGATAAAATATATTATCTCAAGTTTAATTTTCTAGTTTTCTTATCTTCCTTTGCTTTAAAACATGCGATCAACGTGACTATTGTTAGATTTGTGCATTGTTTGAACAAATAGCATTATCTAGGAAAGCAACTAAAAACATTAAATTAATTAAAATTATACATTGGTAGAATTCTTTCTTTTCAAAGACAACCATGGCCCAAGAAAAAGCCAATTTATTATGCAGAATTCCAGCGCAAAGGTATGATACCTTTGCATTTACAATTGTATTTAATTTTTTTTAATTATCTTTAAATTGTCTTAACTATAACTTATTTTAAACATTTGAAAGATTGATACGTTTCCCTACTTCCACAGGAATCCCCGAGTTGGAATCTAGAAACCGGTGTGACGGAGAGAGAAGGTCGTCTTTGTATGAGCGTGTTGATTTGTTTGAAAACGAAAAACATTTATATCTTGCTAATTCTAAAATGAAAAGTTTTTATATTTTTTATGTAATGGCTGACACATTATGTCATTGAAATATGATAATTTTAGATTTGATTGTGCTGTTGTTACTGAAAAAAACGTTTAAGCAGTGTCTCTGCAAAGGTATCATCCCTTCCGCTGGAATTCTGAACGATAAATCGGCTTTTGCTCTGGTCAATGGTCATATATATCCATAGATAAATAAATTAACATAGATAGCTTATGTACGCAAAATCACCAAGAATTGTACAGTCCGAGAACTCATACTTCTAGGGGTCAAAGTGTACTTCAATGA